>NC_071473.1:20006109-20113489 GCF_028500815.1 Rissa tridactyla
GCGCCAAGTGGGAAAGGGTGGATTTGAGGCTGAAGGCAGCAGGAAAGCCTGCAGCCCCCAGGTCTGTGGGGCTACGCAAGCGGTTCCCAAAGAGCTTTAGAACAAGGCATAGTTTTCCCTGCTGGCTCTTTGGGCGTGGGAACAATGGACAGACATACGGAAATCTTGGAGGCTGGCGCGGAACCAAGTGGAAAAGGGTGGTTTTGAGGCTGAAGGCAGCAGGAAAGCCTGCAGCCCCCAGGTGTGTGGGGCTACGCAAGCGGTTCCCAAAGAGCTTTAGAACAAGGCATAGTTTTCCCTGCTGGCTCTTTGGGAGTGGGACCACTCTAAAGGTATGTGGCCATTTTTGTGCCTGGCGCGTCGCCAAGTGGGAAAGGGTGGTTTTGAGGCTGAAGGCAGCAGGAAAGCCTGCAGCCCCCAGGTGTGTGGGGCTACGCAAGCGGTTCCCAAAGAGCTTTAGAACAAGGCATAGTTTTCCCTGCTGGCTCTTTGGGCATGGGACCAATCTCCAGACAAATGGCCATTTTTGTGCCTGGTGCGGCGCCTAGTGGGAAAGGGTGGTTTTGAGGCTGAAGGCAGCAGGAAAGCCTGCAGCCCCCAGGTGTGTGGGGCTACGCAAGCGGTTCCCAAAGAGCTTTAGAACAAGGCATAGTTTTCCCTGCTGGCTCTTTGGGCGTGGGACCAATCTCCAGACAAATGGCCATTTTTGGGCCTGGCACGGCACCAAGTGGGAAAGGGTGGTTTTGAGGCTGAAGGCAGCAGGAAAGCCTGCAGCCCCCAGGTCTGTGGGGCTACGCAAGCGGTTCCCAAAGAGCTTTAGAACAAGGCATAGTTTTCCCTGCTGGCTTTATGAGCGTGAGACCAATCTCCAGACAGATGGCCCTTTTTGTGCCTGGCGCGGCGCCAAGTGGGAAAGGGTGGTTTTGAGGCTGAAGGCAGTTGGAAAGCCTGCAGCCCCCTGGTGTGTGGGGCTACGCAAGCGGTTCCCAAAGAGCTTTAGAACAAGGCATAGTTTTCCTTGCTGGCTCTTTGGGCGTGGGACCAATCTCCAGAGATATGGGCATTTTTGTGCCTGGCGCGGTGCCAAGTGAGAAAGTGTGGTTTTGAGGCTGAAGGCAGCAGGAAAGCCTGCAGCCCCCAGGTCTGTGGGGCTGCGCAAGCGTTTCCCAAAGAACTTTAGATCAAGACATAGTTTTCCCTGCTGGCTCTTTGGGCGTGGGACCAATCTCCAGCCATATGGCCATTTTTGGGCCTGGCGCGGCGCCAAGTGGGAAAGGGTGGTTTTGAGGCAGAAGGCAGCAGGAAAGCCTGCAGCCCCCAGGTCTGTGTGGCTGCGCAAACGGTTCCGAAGGAGCGTTAGAACAAGGCATAGTTTTCCCTGCTGGCTCTTTGGGCGTGGGACCAATCTCCGGACAGATGGCTATTTTTGGGCCTGGCGTGGCGTCAAGTGGGAAAGGGTGTTTTTGAGCCTGAAGGCAGCAGGAAAGCCTGCAGCCCCCAGGTGTGTGGGGCTACGCAAGCGTTTCCCAAAGAGCTTTAGAACAAGGCATAGTTTTCCCTGCTGGCTCTTTGGGCGTGGGACCAATCTCCAGACAGATGGCCATTTTTGGTTCTGGCGCGGCGCTAAGTGGGAAAGGATGGTTTTGAGGCTGAAGGCAGCAGGAAAGCCTGCAGCCCCCAGGTGTGTGGGGCTACGCAAGCGTTTCCCAAAGAGCTTTAGAACAAGGCATAGTTTTCCCTGCTGGCTCTTTGGGCGTGGGACCAATCTCCGGACAGATGGCCATTTTTGTGCCTGGCGCGGCGCCAAGTGGGAAAGGGTGGTTTTGAGGCTGAAGGCAGCAGAAAAGCCTGCAGCCCCCAGGTGTGTGGGGCTACACAAACGGTTCCCAAAGAGGTTTAGAACAAGGCATAGTTTTCCCTGCTGGCTTTATGAGCGTGGGACCAATCTCCAGACAGATGGCCATTTTTGTGCCTGGCGCGGCGCCAAGTGGGAAAGGGTGGTTTTGAGGCTGAAGGCAGCAGGAAAGCCTGCAGCCCCCAGGTCTGTGTGGCTGCGCAAGCGGTTCCGAAAGAGCTTTAGAACAAGGCATAGTTTTCCATGCTGGCTCTTTGGGCGTGGGACCAATCTCCGGACAAATGGGTATTTTTGGGCCTGGCGTGGCGTCAAGTGGGAAAGGGTGTTTTTGAGGCTGAAGGCAGCAGGAAAGCCTGCAGCCCCCAGGTCTGTGGGGCTACGCAAGCGTTTCCCAAAGAGCTTTAGAACAAGGCATAGTTTTCCCTGCTGGCTCTTTGGGCGTGGGACCAATCTCCAGCCATATGGCCATTTTTGTGCCTGGCGCGGCGCCAAGTGGGAAAGGGTGGTTTTGAGGCTGAAGGCAGTTGGAAAGCCTGCAGCCCCCAGGTGTGTGGGGCTACGCAAGCGGTTCCCAAAGAGCTTCAGAACAAGGCATAGTTTTCCCTGCTGGCTCTTTGGGCGTGGGACCAATCTCCAGAGATATGGGCATTTTTGTGCCTGGCGCGGTGCCAAGTGGGAAAGTGGGGTTTTGAGGCTGAAGGCAGCAGGAAAGCCTGCAGCCCCCCGGTCTGTGGGGCTACGCAAGCGGTTCCCAAAGAGCTTTAGAACAAGGCATAGTTTTCCCTGCTGGCTCTTTGGGCGTGGGAACAATGGACAGACATACGGAAATCTTGGAGGCTGGCGCGGAACCAAGTGGAAAAGGGTGGTTTTGAGGCTGAAGGCAGCAGGAAAGCCTGCAGCCCCCAGGTGTGTGGGGCTACGCAAGCGGTTCCCAAAGAGCTTTAGAACAAGGCATAGTTTTCCCTGCTGGCTCTTTGGGAGTGGGACCACTCTAAAGGGATGTGGCCATTTTTGTGCCTGGCGCTGCGCCAAGTGGGAAAGGGTGGTTTTGAGGCTGAAGGCAGCAGGAAAGCTTGCAGCCCCCAGTTGTGTGGGGCTACGCAAGCGGTTCCCAAAGAGCTTTAGAACAAGGCATAGTTTTCCCTGCTGGCTCTTTGGGCATGGGACCAATCTCCAGACAAATGGCCATTTTTGTGCCTGGTGCGGCGCCTAGTGGGAAAGGGTGGTTTTGAGGCTGAAGGCAGCAGGAAAGCCTGCAGCCCCCAGGTGTGTGGGGCTACGCAAGCGGTTCCCAAAGAGCTTTAGAACAAGGCATAGTTTTCCCTGCTGGCTTTATGAGCGTGGGACCAATCTCCAGACAGATGGCCATTTTTGTGCCTGGCGCGGCGCCAAGTGGGAAAGGGTGGTTTTGAGGCTGAAGGCAGTTGGAAAGCCTGCAGCCCCCAGGTCTGTGGGGCTGCGCAAGCGTTTCCCAAAGAACTTTAGATCAAGACATAGTTTCCCCTGCTGGCTCTTTGGGCGTGGGACCAATCTCCAGCCATATGGCCTTTTTTGGGCCTGGCGCGGCGCCAAGTGGGAAAGGGTGGTTTTGAGGCTGAAGGCAGCAGGAAAGCCTGCAGCCCCCAGGTCTGTGTGGCTGCGCAAGCGGTTCCGAAGGAGCGTTAGAACAAGGCATAGTTTTCCCTGCTGGCTCTTTGGGCGTGGGACCAATCTCCGGACAGATGGCTATTTTTGGGCCTGGCGTGGCGTCAAGTGGGAAAGGGTGTTTTTGAGCCTGAAGGCAGCAGGAAAGCCTGCAGCCCCCAGGTCTGTGGGGCTACGCAAGCGGTTCCCAAAGAGCTTTAGAACAAGGCATAGTTTTCCCTGCTGGCTCTTTGGGCGTGGGACCAATCTCCAGCCATATGGCCATTTTTGGGCCTGGCGCGGCGCCAAGTGGGAAAGGGTGGTTTTGAGGCTGAAGGCAGCAGGAAAGCCTGCAGACCCCAGGTCTGTTTGGCTACGCAAGCGGTTCCCAAAGAGCTTTAGAACAAGGCATAGTTTTCCCTGCTGGCTCTTTGGGCGTGGGACCAGTCTCCAGACACACGGCCATTTTTGGTCCTGGCGCGGCGCCAAGTGGGAAAGGGTGGTTTTGAGGCTGAAGGCAGCAGGAAAGCCTGCAGCCCCCAGGTCTGTGGGGCTACGCAAGCGGTTCCCAAAGAGCTTTAGAACAAGGCATAGTTTTCCCTGCTGGCTCTTTGGGCGTGGGAACAATGGACAGACATACGGAAATCTTGGAGGCTGGCGCGGAACCAAGTGGAAAAGGGTGGTTTTGAGGCTGAAGGCAGCAGGAAAGCCTGCAGCCCCCAGGTGTGTGGGGCTACGCAAGCGGTTCCCAAAGAGCTTTAGAACAAGGCATAGTTTTCCCTGCTGGCTCTTTGGGAGTGGGACCACTCTAAAGGTATGTGGCCATTTTTGTGCCTGGCGCGTCGCCAAGTGGGAAAGGGTGGTTTTGAGGCTGAAGGCAGCAGGAAAGCTTGCAGCCCCCAGGTGTGTGGGGCTACGCAAGCGGTTCCCAAAGAGCTTTAGAACAAGGCATAGTTTTCCCTGCTGGCTCTTTGGGCATGGGACCAATCTCCAGACAAATGGCCATTTTTGTGCCTGGTGCGGCGCCTAGTGGGAAAGGGTGGTTTTGAGGCTGAAGGCAGCAGGAAAGCCTGCAGCCCCCAGGTGTGTGGGGCTACGCAAGCGGTTCCCAAAGAGCTTTAGAACAAGGCATAGTTTTCCCTGCTGGCTCTTTGGGCGTGGGACCAATCTCCAGACAGATGGCCATTTTTGGTTCTGGCGCGGCACCAAGTGGGAAAGGGTGGTTTTGAGGCTGAAGGCAGCAGGAAAGCCTGCAGCCCCCAGGTGTGTGGGGCTACGCAAGCGGTTCCCAAAGAGCTTTAGAACAAGGCATAGTTTTCCCTGCTGGCTCTTTGGGCGTGGGACCAGTCTCCAGACACACGGCCATTTCTGTGCCTGGCGCGGCGCCAAGTGGGAAAGGGTGGTTTTGAGGCTGAAGGCAGTTGGAAAGCCTGCAGCCCCCAGGTCTGTGGGCCTACGCAAGCGTTTCCCAAAGAGCTTTAGAACAAGGCATAGTTTTCCTTGCTGGCTCTTTGGGCGTGGGACCAATCTCCAGATATATGGGCATTTTTGTGCCTGGCGCGGTGCCAAGTGAGAAAGTGTGGTTTTGAGGCTGAAGGCAGCAGGAAAGCCTGCAGCCCCCAGGTCTGTGGGGCTGCGCAAGCGTTTCCCAAAGAACTTTAGATCAAGACATAGTTTTCCCTGCTGGCTCTTTGGGCGTGGGACCAATCTCCAGCCATATGGCCATTTTTGGGCCTGGCGCGGCGCCAAGTGGGAAAGGGTGGTTTTGAGGCTGAAGGCAGCAGGAAAGCCTGCAGCCCCCAGGTCTGTGTGGCTGCGCAAACGGTTCCGAAGGAGCGTTAGAACAAGGCATAGTTTTCCCTGCTGGCTCTTTGGGCGTGGGACCAATCTCCGGACAGATGGCTATTTTTGGGCCTGGCGTGGCGTCAAGTGGGAAAGGGTGTTTTTGAGGCTGAAGGCAGCAGGAAAGCCTGCAGCCCCCAGGTCTGTGGGGCTACGCAAGCGTTTCCCAAAGAGCTTTAGAACAAGGCATAGTTTTCCCTGCTGGCTCTTTGGGCGTGGGACCAATCTCCAGCCATATGGCCATTTTTGTGCCTGGCGCGGCACCAAGTGGGAAAGGGTGGTTTTGAGGCTGAAGGCAGCAGGAAAGCCTGCAGCCCCCAGGTGTGTGGGGCTACGCAAGCGGTTCCCAAAGAGCTTTAGAACAAGGCATAGTTTTCCCTGCTGGCTCTTTGGGCGTGGGACCAATCTCCAGCCATACGGGCATTTTTGGTCCTGGCGCGGCGCCAAGTGGGAAAGGGTGGTTTTGAGGCTGAAGGCAGCAGGAAAGCCTGCAGCCCCCAGGTCTGTGTGGCTGCGCAAGCGGTTCCGAAAGAGCTTTAGAACAAGGCATAGTTTTCCCTGCTGGCTCTTTGGGCGTGGGACCAATCTCCAGCCATATGGCCATTTTTGGGCCTGGCGCGGCACCAAGTGGGAAAGGGTGGTTTTGAGGCTGAAGGCAGCAGGAAAGCCTGCAGCCCCCAGGTGTGTGGGGCTACGCAAGCGGTTCCCAAAGAGCTTTAGAACAAGGCATAGTTTTCCCTGCTGGCTCTTTGGGCGTGGGACCAATCTCCAGCCATACGGGCATTTTTGGTCCTGGCGCGGCGCCAAGTGGGAAAGGGTGGTTTTGAGGCTGAAGGCAGCAGGAAAGCCTGCAGCCCCCAGGTGTGTGGGGCTACGCAAGCGGTTCCCAAAGAGCTTTAGAACAAGGCATAGTTTTCCCTGCTGGCTCTTTGGGCGTGGGACCAATCTCCAGCCATATGGGCATTTTTGGGCCTGGCGCGGCGCCAAGTGGGAAAGGGTGGTTTTGAGGCTGAAGGCAGCAGGAAAGCCTGCAGCCCCCAGGTGTGTGGGGCTACGCAAGCGGTTCCCAAAGAGCTTTAGAACAAGGCATAGTTTTCCCTGCTGGCTTTATGAGCGTGGGACCAATCTCCAGACAGATGGCCATTTTTGGTTCTGGCGCGGCGCTAAGTGGGAAAGGATGGTTTTGAGGCTGAAGGCAGCAGGAAAGCCTGCAGCCCCCAGGTGTGTGGGGCTACGCAAGCGTTTCCCAAAGAGCTTTAGAACAAGGCATAGTTTTCCCTGCTGGCTCTTTGGGCGTGGGACCAATCTCCGGACAGATGGCTATTTTTGGGCCTGGCGTGGCGTCAAGTGGGAAAGGGTGTTTTTGAGCCTGAAGGCAGCAGGAAAGCCTGCAGCCCCCAGGTGTGTGGGGCTACGCAAGCGTTTCCCAAAGAGGTTTAGAACAAGGCATAGTTTTCCCTGCTGGCTTTATGAGCGTGGGACCAATCTCCAGACAGATGGCCATTTTTGTGCCTGGCGCGGCGCCAAGTGGTAAAGGGTGGTTTTGAGGCTGAAGGCAGCAGGAAAGCCTGCAGCCCCCAGGTCTGTGTGGCTGCGCAAGCGTTTCCCAAAGAGCTTTAGAACAAGGCATAGATTTCCCTGCTGGCTCTTTGGGCGTGGGACCAATCTCCAGCCATATGGCCATTTTTGGGCCTGGCGCGGCGCCAAGTGGGAAAGGGTGGTTTTGAGGCTGAAGGCAGCAGGAAAGCCTGCAGCCCGCAGGTCTGTGTGGCTGCGCAAGCGGTTCCGAAAGAGCTTTAGAACAAGGCATAGTTTTCCCTGCTGGCTCTTTGGGCGTGGGACCAATCTCCGGACAAATGGGTATTTTTGGGCCTGGCGTGGCGTCAAGTGGGAAAGGGTGGTTTTGAGGCTGAAGGCAGCAGGAAAGCCTGCAGCCCCCAGGTCTGTGGGGCTACGCAAGCGTTTCCCAAAGAGCTTTAGAACAAGGCATAGTTTTCCCTGCTGGCTCTTTGGGCGTGGGACCAATCTCCAGCCATATGGCCATTTTTGTGCCTGGCGCGGCACCAAGTGGGAAAGGGTGGTTTTGAGGCTGAAGGCAGCAGGAAAGCCTGCAGCCCCCAGGTGTGTGGGGCTACGCAAGCGGTTCCCAAAGAGCTTTAGAACAAGGCATAGTTTTCCCTGCTGGCTCTTTGGGCGTGGGACCAATCTCCAGCCATACGGGCATTTTTGGTCCTGGCGCGGCGCCAAGTGGGAAAGGGTGGTTTTGAGGCTGAAGGCAGCAGGAAAGCCTGCAGCCCCCAGGTCTGTGTGGCTGCGCAAGCGGTTCCGAAAGAGCTTTAGAACAAGGCATAGTTTTCCCTGCTGGCTCTTTGGGCGTGGGACCAATCTCCGGACAAATGGGTATTTTTGGGCCTGGCGTGGCGTCAAGTGGGAAAGGGTGTTTTTGAGGCTGAAGGCAGCAGGAAAGCCTGCAGCCCCCAGGTCTGTGGGGCTACGCAAGCGTTTCCCAAAGAGCTTTAGAACAAGGCATAGTTTTCCCTGCTGGCTCTTTGGGCGTGGGACCAATCTCCAGCCATATGGCCATTTTTGTGCCTGGCGCGGCACCAAGTGGGAAAGGGTGGTTTTGAGGCTGAAGGCAGCAGGAAAGCCTGCAGCCCCCAGGTGTGTGGGGCTACGCAAGCGGTTCCCAAAGAGCTTTAGAACAAGGCATAGTTTTCCCTGCTGGCTCTTTGGGCGTGGGACCAATCTCCAGCCATATGGGCATTTTTGGGCCTGGCGCGGCGCCAAGTGGGAAAGGGTGGTTTTGAGGCTGAAGGCAGCAGGAAAGCCTGCAGCCCCCAGGTGTGTGGGGCTACGCAAGTGGTTCCCAAAGAGCTTTAGAACAAGGCATAGTTTTCCCTGCTGGCTCTTTGGGCGTGGGACCAATCTCCAGACAGATGGCCATTTTTGGTTCTGGCGCGGCGCTAAGTGGGAAAGGATGGTTTTGAGGCTGAAGGCAGCAGGAAAGCCTGCAGCCCCCAGGTGTGTGGGGCTACGCAAGCGTTTCCCAAAGAGCTTTAGAACAAGGCATAGTTTTCCCTGCTGGCTCTTTGGGCGTGGGACCAATCTCCGGACAGATGGCCATTTTTGTGCCTGGCGCGGCGCCAAGTGGGAAAGGGTGGTTTTGAGGCTGAAGGCAGCAGAAAAGCCTGCAGCCCCCAGGTGTGTGGGGCTACACAAACGGTTCCCAAAGAGCTTTAGAACAAGGCATAGTTTTCCCTGCTGGCTTTATGAGCGTGGGACCAATCTCCAGACAGATGGCCATTTTTGTGCCTGGCGCGGCGCCAAGTGGGAAAGGGTGGTTTTGAGGCTGAAGGCAGCAGGAAAGCCTGCAGCCCCCAGGTCTGTGTGGCTGCGCAAGCGTTTCCCAAAGAGCTTTAGAACAAGGCATAGTTTTCCCTGCTGGCTCTTTGGGCGTGGGACCAATCTCCAGCCATATGGCCATTTTTGGGCCTGGCGCGGCGCCAAGTGGGAAAGGGTGGTTTTGAGGCTGAAGGCAGCAGGAAAGCCTGCAGCCCCCAGGTCTGTGTGGCTGCGCAAGCGGTTCCGAAAGAGCTTTAGAACAAGGCATAGTTTTCCCTGCTGGCTCTTTGGGCGTGGGACCAATCTCCGGACAAATGGGTATTTTTGGGCCTGGCGTGGCGTCAAGTGGGAAAGGGTGTTTTTGAGGCTGAAGGCAGCAGGAAAGCCTGCAGCCCCCAGGTCTGTGGGGCTACGCAAGCGTTTCCCAAAGAGCTTTAGAACAAGGCATAGTTTTCCCTGCTGGCTCTTTGGGCGTGGGACCAATCACCAGCCATATGGCCATTTTTGTGCCTGGCGCGGCACCAAGTGGGAAAGGGTGGTTTTGAGGCTGAAGGCAGCAGGAAAGCCTGCAGCCCCCAGGTGTGTGGGGCTACGCAAGCGGTTCCCAAAGAGCTTTAGAACAAGGCATAGTTTTCCCTGCTGGCTCTTTGGGCGTGGGACCAATCTCCAGCCATATGGCCATTTTTGGTCCTGGCGCGGCGCCAAGTGGGAAAGGGTGGTTTTGAGGCTGAAGGCAGCAGGAAAGCCTGCAGCCCCCAGGTCTGTGTGGCTGCGCAAGCGGTTCCGAAAGAGCTTTAGAACAAGGCATAGTTTTCCCTGCTGGCTCTTTGGGCGTGGGACCAATCTCCGGACAAATGGGTATTTTTGGGCCTGGCGTGGCGTCAAGTGGGAAAGGGTGTTTTGGAGGCTGAAGGCAGCAGGAAAGCCTGCAGCCCCCAGGTCTGTGGGGCTACGCAAGCGTTTCCCAAAGAGCTTTAGAACAAGGCATAGTTTTCCCTGCTGGCTCTTTGGGCGTGGGACCAATCTCCAGCCATATGGGCATTTTTGGGCCTGGCGCGGCGCCAAGTGGGAAAGGGTGGTTTTGAGGCTGAAGGCAGCAGGAAAGCCTGCAGCCCCCAGGTGTGTGGGGCTACGCAAGCGGTTCCCAAAGAGCTTTAGAACAAGGCATAGTTTTCCCTGCTGGCTCTTTGGGCGTGGGACCAATCTCCAGCCATACGGGCATTTTTGGTCCTGGCGCGGCGCCAAGTGGGAAAGGGTGGTTTTGAGGCTGAAGGCAGCAGGAAAGCCTGCAGCCCCCAGGTCTGTGGGGCTACGCAAGCGGTTCCCAAAGAGCTTTAGAACAAGGCATAGTTTTCCCTGCTGGCTCTTTGGGCGTGGGACCAATCTCCAGCCATATGGGCATTTTTGGGCCTGGCGCGGCGCCAAGTGGGAAAGGGTGGTTTTGAGGCTGAAGGCAGCAGGAAAGCCTGCAGCCCCCAGGTGTGTGGGGCTACGCAAGCGGTTCCCAAAGAGCTTTAGAACAAGGCATAGTTTTCCCTGCTGGCTCTTTGGGCGTGGGACCAATCTCCAGACAGATGGCCATTTTTGGTTCTGGCGCGGCGCTAAGTGGGAAAGGATGGTTTTGAGGCTGAAGGCAGCAGGAAAGCCTGCAGCCCCCAGGTGTGTGGGGCTACGCAAGCGTTTCCCAAAGAGCTTTAGAACAAGGCATAGTTTTCCCTGCTGGCTCTTTGGGCGTGGGACCAATCTCCGGACAGATGGCCATTTTTGTGCCTGGCGCGGCGCCAAGTGGGAAAGGGTGGTTTTGAGGCTGAAGGCAGCAGAAAAGCCTGCAGCCCCCAGGTGTGTGGGGCTACACAAACGGTTCCCAAAGAGTTTTAGAACAAGGCATAATTTTCCCTGCTGGCTTTATGAGCGTGGGACCAATCTCCAGACAGATGGCCATTTTGGGGCCTGGCGCGGCGCCAAGTGGGAAAGGGTGGTTTTGAGGCTGAAGGCAGCAGGAAAGCCTGCAGCCCCCAGGTCTGTGTGGCTGCGCAAGCGTTTCCCAAAGAGCTTTAGAACAAGGCATAGTTTTCCCTGCTGGCTCTTTGGGCGTGGGACCAATCTCCAGCCATATGGGCATTTTTGGGCCTGGCGCGGCGCCAAGTGGGAAAGGGTGGTTTTGAGGCTGAAGGCAGCAGGAAAGCCTGCAGCCCCCAGGTCTGTGTGGCTGCGCAAGCGGTTCCGAAAGAGCTTTAGAACAAGGCATAGTTTTCCCTGCTGGCTCTTTGGGCGTGGGACCAATCTCCAGCCATACGGGCATTTTTGGTCCTGGCGCGGCGCCAAGTGGGAAAGGGTGGTTTTGAGGCTGAAGGCAGCAGGAAAGCCTGCAGCCCCCAGGTCTGTGTGGCTGCGCAAGCGGTTCCGAAAGAGCTTTAGAACAAGGCATAGTTTTCCCTGCTGGCTCTTTGGGCGTGGGACCAATCTCCAGCCATATGGCCATTTTTGGGCCTGGCGCGGCACCAAGTGGGAAAGGGTGGTTTTGAGGCTGAAGGCAGCAGGAAAGCCTGCAGCCCCCAGGTGTGTGGGGCTACGCAAGCGGTTCCCAAAGAGCTTTAGAACAAGGCATAGTTTTCCCTGCTGGCTCTTTGGGCGTGGGACCAATCTCCAGCCATACGGGCATTTTTGGTCCTGGCGCGGCGCCAAGTGGGAAAGGGTGGTTTTGAGGCTGAAGGCAGCAGGAAAGCCTGCAGCCCCCAGGTGTGTGGGGCTACGCAAGCGGTTCCCAAAGAGCTTTAGAACAAGGCATAGTTTTCCCTGCTGGCTCTTTGGGCGTGGGACCAATCTCCAGCCATATGGGCATTTTTGGGCCTGGCGCGGCGCCAAGTGGGAAAGGGTGGTTTTGAGGCTGAAGGCAGCAGGAAAGCCTGCAGCCCCCAGGTGTGTGGGGCTACGCAAGCGGTTCCCAAAGAGCTTTAGAACAAGGCATAGTTTTCCCTGCTGGCTTTATGAGCGTGGGACCAATCTCCAGACAGATGGCCATTTTTGGTTCTGGCGCGGCGCTAAGTGGGAAAGGATGGTTTTGAGGCTGAAGGCAGCAGGAAAGCCTGCAGCCCCCAGGTGTGTGGGGCTACGCAAGCGTTTCCCAAAGAGCTTTAGAACAAGGCATAGTTTTCCCTGCTGGCTCTTTGGGCGTGGGACCAATCTCCGGACAGATGGCTATTTTTGGGCCTGGCGTGGCGTCAAGTGGGAAAGGGTGTTTTTGAGCCTGAAGGCAGCAGGAAAGCCTGCAGCCCCCAGGTGTGTGGGGCTACGCAAGCGTTTCCCAAAGAGCTTTAGAACAAGGCATAGTTTTCCCTGCTGGCTTTATGAGCGTGGGACCAATCTCCAGACAGATGGCCATTTTTGTGCCTGGCGCGGCGCCAAGTGGTAAAGGGTGGTTTTGAGGCTGAAGGCAGCAGGAAAGCCTGCAGCCCCCAGGTCTGTGTGGCTGCGCAAGCGTTTCCCAAAGAGCTTTAGAACAAGGCATAGATTTCCCTGCTGGCTCTTTGGGCGTGGGACCAATCTCCAGCCATATGGCCATTTTTGGGCCTGGCGCGGCGCCAAGTGGGAAAGGGTGGTTTTGAGGCTGAAGGCAGCAGGAAAGCCTGCAGCCCGCAGGTCTGTGTGGCTGCGCAAGCGGTTCCGAAAGAGCTTTAGAACAAGGCATAGTTTTCCCTGCTGGCTCTTTGGGCGTGGGACCAATCTCCGGACAAATGGGTATTTTTGGGCCTGGCGTGGCGTCAAGTGGGAAAGGGTGTTTTTGAGGCTGAAGGCAGCAGGAAAGCCTGCAGCCCCCAGGTCTGTGGGGCTACGCAAGCGGTTCCCAAAGAGCTTTAGAACAAGGCATAGTTTTCCCTGCTGGCTCTTTGGGCGTGGGACCAATCTCCAGCCATATGGCCATTTTTGTGCCTGGCGCGGCACCAAGTGGGAAAGGGTGGTTTTGAGGCTGAAGGCAGCAGGAAAGCCTGCAGCCCCCAGGTGTGTGGGGCTACGCAAGCGGTTCCCAAAGAGCTTTAGAACAAGGCATAGTTTTCCCTGCTGGCTCTTTGGGCGTGGGACCAATCTCCAGCCATACGGGCATTTTTGGTCCTGGCGCGGCGCCAAGTGGGAAAGGGTGGTTTTGAGGCTGAAGGCAGCAGGAAAGCCTGCAGCCCCCAGGTCTGTGTGGCTGCGCAAGCGGTTCCGAAAGAGCTTTAGAACAAGGCATAGTTTTCCCTGCTGGCTCTTTGGGCGTGGGACCAATCTCCGGACAAATGGGTATTTTTGGGCCTGGCGTGGCGTCAAGTGGGAAAGGGTGTTTTTGAGGCTGAAGGCAGCAGGAAAGCCTGCAGCCCCCAGGTCTGTGGGGCTACGCAAGCGTTTCCCAAAGAGCTTTAGAACAAGGCATAGTTTTCCCTGCTGGCTCTTTGGGCGTGGGACCAATCTCCAGCCATATGGCCATTTTTGTGCCTGGCGCGGCACCAAGTGGGAAAGGGTGGTTTTGAGGCTGAAGGCAGCAGGAAAGCCTGCAGCCCCCAGGTGTGTGGGGCTACGCAAGCGGTTCCCAAAGAGCTTTAGAACAAGGCATAGTTTTCCCTGCTGGCTCTTTGGGCGTGGGACCAATCTCCAGCCATATGGGCATTTTTGGGCCTGGCGCGGCGCCAAGTGGGAAAGGGTGGTTTTGAGGCTGAAGGCAGCAGGAAAGCCTGCAGCCCCCAGGTGTGTGGGGCTACGCAAGTGGTTCCCAAAGAGCTTTAGAACAAGGCATAGTTTTCCCTGCTGGCTCTTTGGGCGTGGGACCAATCTCCAGACAGATGGCCATTTTTGGTTCTGGCGCGGCGCTAAGTGGGAAAGGATGGTTTTGAGGCTGAAGGCAGCAGGAAAGCCTGCAGCCCCCAGGTGTGTGGGGCTACGCAAGCGTTTCCCAAAGAGCTTTAGAACAAGGCATAGTTTTCCCTGCTGGCTCTTTGGGCGTGGGACCAATCTCCGGACAGATGGCCATTTTTGTGCCTGGCGCGGCGCCAAGTGGGAAAGGGTGGTTTTGAGGCTGAAGGCAGCAGAAAAGCCTGCAGCCCCCAGGTGTGTGGGGCTACACAAACGGTTCCCAAAGAGCTTTAGAACAAGGCATAGTTTTCCCTGCTGGCTTTATGAGCGTGGGACCAATCTCCAGACAGATGGCCATTTTTGTGCCTGGCGCGGCGCCAAGTGGGAAAGGGTGGTTTTGAGGCTGAAGGCAGCAGGAAAGCCTGCAGCCCCCAGGTCTGTGTGGCTGCGCAAGCGTTTCCCAAAGAGCTTTAGAACAAGGCATAGTTTTCCCTGCTGGCTCTTTGGGCGTGGGACCAATCTCCAGCCATATGGCCATTTTTGGGCCTGGCGCGGCGCCAAGTGGGAAAGGGTGGTTTTGAGGCTGAAGGCAGCAGGAAAGCCTGCAGCCCCCAGGTCTGTGTGGCTGCGCAAGCGGTTCCGAAAGAGCTTTAGAACAAGGCATAGTTTTCCCTGCTGGCTCTTTGGGCGTGGGACCAATCTCCGGACAAATGGGTATTTTTGGGCCTGGCGTGGCGTCAAGTGGGAAAGGGTGTTTTTGAGGCTGAAGGCAGCAGGAAAGCCTGCAGCCCCCAGGTCTGTGGGGCTACGCAAGCGTTTCCCAAAGAGCTTTAGAACAAGGCATAGTTTTCCCTGCTGGCTCTTTGGGCGTGGGACCAATCACCAGCCATATGGCCATTTTTGTGCCTGGCGCGGCACCAAGTGGGAAAGGGTGGTTTTGAGGCTGAAGGCAGCAGGAAAGCCTGCAGCCCCCAGGTGTGTGGGGCTACGCAAGCGGTTCCCAAAGAGCTTTAGAACAAGGCATAGTTTTCCCTGCTGGCTCTTTGGGCGTGGGACCAATCTCCAGCCATATGGCCATTTTTGGTCCTGGCGCGGCGCCAAGTGGGAAAGGGTGGTTTTGAGGCTGAAGGCAGCAGGAAAGCCTGCAGCCCCCAGGTCTGTGTGGCTGCGCAAGCGGTTCCGAAAGAGCTTTAGAACAAGGCATAGTTTTCCCTGCTGGCTCTTTGGGCGTGGGACCAATCTCCGGACAAATGGGTATTTTTGGGCCTGGCGTGGCGTCAAGTGGGAAAGGGTGTTTTGGAGGCTGAAGGCAGCAGGAAAGCCTGCAGCCCCCAGGTCTGTGGGGCTACGCAAGCGTTTCCCAAAGAGCTTTAGAACAAGGCATAGTTTTCCCTGCTGGCTCTTTGGGCGTGGGACCAATCTCCAGCCATATGGGCATTTTTGGGCCTGGCGCGGCGCCAAGTGGGAAAGGGTGGTTTTGAGGCTGAAGGCAGCAGGAAAGCCTGCAGCCCCCAGGTGTGTGGGGCTACGCAAGCGGTTCCCAAAGAGCTTTAGAACAAGGCATAGTTTTCCCTGCTGGCTCTTTGGGCGTGGGACCAATCTCCAGCCATACGGGCATTTTTGGTCCTGGCGCGGCGCCAAGTGGGAAAGGGTGGTTTTGAGGCTGAAGGCAGCAGGAAAGCCTGCAGCCCCCAGGTCTGTGGGGCTACGCAAGCGGTTCCCAAAGAGCTTTAGAACAAGGCATAGTTTTCCCTGCTGGCTCTTTGGGCGTGGGACCAATCTCCAGCCATATGGGCATTTTTGGGCCTGGCGCGGCGCCAAGTGGGAAAGGGTGGTTTTGAGGCTGAAGGCAGCAGGAAAGCCTGCAGCCCCCAGGTGTGTGGGGCTACGCAAGCGGTTCCCAAAGAGCTTTAGAACAAGGCATAGTTTTCCCTGCTGGCTCTTTGGGCGTGGGACCAATCTCCAGACAGATGGCCATTTTTGGTTCTGGCGCGGCGCTAAGTGGGAAAGGATGGTTTTGAGGCTGAAGGCAGCAGGAAAGCCTGCAGCCCCCAGGTGTGTGGGGCTACGCAAGCGTTTCCCAAAGAGCTTTAGAACAAGGCATAGTTTTCCCTGCTGGCTCTTTGGGCGTGGGACCAATCTCCGGACAGATGGCCATTTTTGTGCCTGGCGCGGCGCCAAGTGGGAAAGGGTGGTTTTGAGGCTGAAGGCAGCAGAAAAGCCTGCAGCCCCCAGGTGTGTGGGGCTACACAAACGGTTCCCAAAGAGTTTTAGAACAAGGCATAATTTTCCCTGCTGGCTTTATGAGCGTGGGACCAATCTCCAGACAGATGGCCATTTTGGGGCCTGGCGCGGCGCCAAGTGGGAAAGGGTGGTTTTGAGGCTGAAGGCAGCAGGAAAGCCTGCAGCCCCCAGGTCTGTGTGGCTGCGCAAGCGTTTCCCAAAGAGCTTTAGAACAAGGCATAGTTTTCCCTGCTGGCTCTTTGGGCGTGGGACCAATCTCCAGCCATATGGCCATTTTTGGGCCTGGCGCGGCGCCAAGTGGGAAAGGGTGGTTTTGAGGCTGAAGGCAGCAGGAAAGCCTGCAGCCCCCAGGTCTGTGTGGCTGCGCAAGCGGTTCCGAAAGAGCTTTAGAACAAGGCATAGTTTTCCCTGCTGGCTCTTTGGGCGTGGGACCAATCTCCGGACAAATGGGTATTTTTGGGCCTGGCGTGGCGTCAAGTGGGAAAGGGTGTTTTTGAGGCTGAAGGCAGCAGGAAAGCCTGCAGCCCCCAGGTCTGTGGGGCTACGCAAGCGTTTCCCAAAGAGCTTTAGAACAAGGCATAGTTTTCCCTGCTGGCTCTTTGGGCGTGGGACCAATCTCCAGCCATATGGGCATTTTTGGGCCTGGCGCGGCGCCAAGTGGGAAAGGGTGGTTTTGAGGCTGAAGGCAGCAGGAAAGCCTGCAGCCCCCAGGTGTGTGGGGCTACGCAAGCGGTTCCCAAAGAGCTTTAGAACAAGGCATAGTTTTCCCTGCTGGCTCTTTGGGCGTGGGACCAATCTCCAGCCATACGGGCATTTTTGGTCCTGGCGCGGCGCCAAGTGGGAAAGGGTGGTTTTGAGGCTGAAGGCAGCAGGAAAGCCTGCAGCCCCCAGGTGTGTGGGGCTACGCAAGCGGTTCCCAAAGAGCTTTAGAACAAGGCATAGTTTTCCCTGCTGGCTCTTTGGGCGTGGGACCAATCTCCAGACAGATGGCCATTTTGGGTTCTGGCGCGGCGCTAAGTGGGAAAGGATGGTTTTGAGGCTGAAGGCAGCAGGAAAGCCTGCAGCCCCCAGGTGTGTGGGGCTACGCAAGCGTTTCCCAAAGAGCTTTAGAACAAGGCATAGTTTTCCCTGCTGGCTCTTTGGGCGTGGGACCAATCTCCGGACAGATGGCCATTTTTGTGCCTGGCGCGGCGCCAAGTGGGAAAGGGTGGTTTTGAGGCTGAAGGCAGCAGAAAAGCCTGCAGCCCCCAGGTGTGTGGGGCTACACAAACGGTTCCCAAAGAGGTTTAGAACAAGGCATAGTTTTCCCTGCTGGCTTTATGAGCGTGGGACCAATCTCCAGACAGATGGCCATTTTTGTGCCTGGCGCGGCGCCAAGTGGGAAAGGGTGGTTTTGAGGCTGAAGGCAGCAGGAAAGCCTGCAGCCCCCAGGTCTGTGTGGCTGCGCAAGCGTTTCCCAAAGAGCTTTAGAACAAGGCATAGTTTTCCCTGCTGGCTCTTTGGGCGTGGGACCAATCTCCAGCCATATGGCCATTTTTGGGCCTGGCGCGGCGCCAAGTGGGAAAGGGTGGTTTTGAGGCTGAAGGCAGCAGGAAAGCCTGCAGCCCCCAGGTCTGTGTGGCTGCGCAAGCGGTTCCGAAAGAGCTTTAGAACAAGGCATAGTTTTCCCTGCTGGCTCTTTGGGCGTGGGACCAATCTCCGGACAAATGGGTATTTTTGGGCCTGGCGTGGCGTCAAGTGGGAAAGGGTGTTTTTGAGGCTGAAGGCAGCAGGAAAGCCTGCAGCCCCCAGGTCTGTGGGGCTACGCAAGCGTTTCCCAAAGAGCTTTAGAACAAGGCATAGTTTTCCCTCCTGGCTCTTTGGGCGTGGGACCAATCACCAGCCATATGGCCATTTTTGTGCCTGGCGCGGCACCAAGTGGGAAAGGGTGGTTTTGAGGCTGAAGGCAGCAGGAAAGCCTGCAGCCCCCAGGTGTGTGGGGCTATGCAAGCGGTTCCCAAAGAGCTTTAGAACAAGGCATAGTTTTCCCTGCTGGCTTTATGAGCGTGGGACCAATCTCCAGACAGATGGCCATTTTTGTGCCTGGCGCGGCGCCAAGTGGTAAAGGGTGGTTTTGAGGCTGAAGGCAGCAGGAAAGCCTGCAGCCCCCAGGTCTGTGTGGCTGCGCAAGCGTTTCCCAAAGAGCTTTAGAACAAGGCATAGATTTCCCTGCTGGCTCTTTGGGCGTGGGACCAATCTCCAGCCATATGGCCATTTTTGGGCCTGGCGCGGCGCCAAGTGGGAAAGGGTGGTTTTGAGGCTGAAGGCAGCAGGAAAGCCTGCAGCCCGCAGGTCTGTGTGGCTGCGCAAGCGGTTCCGAAAGAGCTTTAGAACAAGGCATAGTTTTCCCTGCTGGCTCTTTGGGCGTGGGACCAATCTCCGGACAAATGGGTATTTTTGGGCCTGGCGTGGCGTCAAGTGGGAAAGGGTGTTTTTGAGGCTGAAGGCAGCAGGAAAGCCTGCAGCCCCCAGGTCTGTGGGGCTGCGCAAGCGGTTCCGAAAGAGCTTTAGAACAAGGCATAGTTTTCCCTGCTGGCTCTTTGGGCGTGGGACCAATCTCCAGCCATATGGCCATTTTTGTGCCTGGCGCGGCACCAAGTGGGAAAGGGTGGTTTTGAGGCTGAAGGCAGCAGGAAAGCCTGCAGCCCCCAGGTGTGTGGGGCTACGCAAGCGGTTCCCAAAGAGCTTTAGAACAAGGCATAGTTTTCCCTGCTGGCTCTTTGGGCGTGGGACCAATCTCCAGCCATACGGGCATTTTTGGTCCTGGCGCGGCGCCAAGTGGGAAAGGGTGGTTTTGAGGCTGAAGGCAGCAGGAAAGCCTGCAGCCCCCAGGTCTGTGTGGCTGCGCAAGCGGTTCCGAAAGAGCTTTAGAACAAGGCATAGTTTTCCCTGCTGGCTCTTTGGGCGTGGGACCAATCTCCGGACAAATGGGTATTTTTGGGCCTGGCGTGGCGTCAAGTGGGAAAGGGTGTTTTTGAGGCTGAAGGCAGCAGGAAAGCCTGCAGCCCCCAGGTCTGTGGGGCTACGCAAGCGTTTCCCAAAGAGCTTTAGAACAAGGCATAGTTTTCCCTGCTGGCTCTTTGGGCGTGGGACCAATCTCCAGCCATATGGCCATTTTTGTGCCTGGCGCGGCACCAAGTGGGAAAGGGTGGTTTTGAGGCTGAAGGCAGCAGGAAAGCCTGCAGCCCCCAGGTGTGTGGGGCTACGCAAGCGGTTCCCAAAGAGCTTTAGAACAAGGCATAGTTTTCCCTGCTGGCTCTTTGGGCGTGGGACCAATCTCCAGCCATACGGGCATTTTTGGTCCTGGCGCGGCGCCAAGTGGGAAAGGGTGGTTTTGAGGCTGAAGGCAGCAGGAAAGCCTGCAGCCCCCAGGTCTGTGTGGCTGCGCAAGCGGTTCCGAAAGAGCTTTAGAACAAGGCATAGTTTTCCCTGCTGGCTCTTTGGGCGTGGGACCAATCTCCGGACAAATGGGTATTTTTGGGCCTGGCGTGGCGTCAAGTGGGAAAGGGTGTTTTTGAGGCTGAAGGCAGCAGGAAAGCCTGCAGCCCCCAGGTCTGTGGGGCTACGCAAGCGTTTCCCAAAGAGCTTTAGAACAAGGCATAGTTTTCCCTGCTGGCTCTTTGGGCGTGGGACCAATCTCCAGCCATATGGCCATTTTTGTGCCTGGCGCGGCACCAAGTGGGAAAGGGTGGTTTTGAGGCTGAAGGCAGCAGGAAAGCCTGCAGCCCCCAGGTGTGTGGGGCTACGCAAGCGGTTCCCAAAGAGCTTTAGAACAAGGCATAGTTTTCCCTGCTGGCTCTTTGGGCGTGGGACCAATCTCCAGCCATATGGGCATTTTTGGGCCTGGCGCGGCGCCAAGTGGGAAAGGGTGGTTTTGAGGCTGAAGGCAGCAGGAAAGCCTGCAGCCCCCAGGTGTGTGGGGCTACGAAAGTGGTTCCGAAAGAGCTTTAGAACAAGGCATAGTTTTCCCTGCTGGCTCTTTGGGCGTGGGACCAATCTCCAGACAGATGGCCATTTTTGGTTCTGGCGCGGCGCTAAGTGGGAAAGGATGGTTTTGAGGCTGAAGGCAGCAGGAAAGCCTGCAGCCCCCAGGTGTGTGGGGCTACGCAAGCGTTTCCCAAAGAGCTTTAGAACAAGGCATAGTTTTCCCTGCTGGCTCTTTGGGCGTGGGACCAATCTCCGGACAGATGGCCATTTTTGTGCCTGGCGCGGCGCCAAGTGGGAAAGGGTGGTTTTGAGGCTGAAGGCAGCAGAAAAGCCTGCAGCCCCCAGGTGTGTGGGGCTACACAAACGGTTCCCAAAGAGCTTTAGAACAAGGCATAGTTTTCCCTGCTGGCTTTATGAGCGTGGGACCAATCTCCAGACAGATGGCCATTTTTGTGCCTGGCGCGGCGCCAAGTGGGAAAGGGTGGTTTTGAGGCTGAAGGCAGCAGGAAAGCCTGCAGCCCCCAGGTCTGTGTGGCTGCGCAAGCGTTTCCCAAAGAGCTTTAGAACAAGGCATAGTTTTCCCTGCTGGCTCTTTGGGCGTGGGACCAATCTCCAGCCATACGGGCATTTTTGGTCCTGGCGCGGCGCCAAGTGGGAAAGGGTGGTTTTGAGGCTGAAGGCAGCAGGAAAGCCTGCAGCCCCCAGGTCTGTGTGGCTGCGCAAGCGGTTCCGAAAGAGCTTTAGAACAAGGCATAGTTTTCCCTGCTGGCTCTTTGGGCGTGGGACCAATCTCCGGACAAATGGGTATTTTTGGGCCTGGCGTGGCGTCAAGTGGGAAAGGGTGTTTTTGAGGCTGAAGGCAGCAGGAAAGCCTGCAGCCCCCAGGTCTGTGGGGCTACGCAAGCGTTTCCCAAAGAGCTTTAGAACAAGGCATAGTTTTCCCTGCTGGCTCTTTGGGCGTGGGACCAATCTCCAGCCATATGGCCATTTTTGTGCCTGGCGCGGCACCAAGTGGGAAAGGGTGGTTTTGAGGCTGAAGGCAGCAGGAAAGCCTGCAGCCCCCAGGTGTGTGGGGCTACGCAAGCGGTTCCCAAAGAGCTTTAGAACAAGGCATAGTTTTCCCTGCTGGCTCTTTGGGCGTGGGACCAATCTCCAGCCATATGGGCATTTTTGGGCCTGGCGCGGCGCCAAGTGGGAAAGGGTGGTTTTGAGGCTGAAGGCAGCAGGAAAGCCTGCAGCCCCCAGGTGTGTGGGGCTACGCAAGTGGTTCCCAAAGAGCTTTAGAACAAGGCATAGTTTTCCCTGCTGGCTCTTTGGGCGTGGGACCAATCTCCAGACAGATGGCCATTTTTGGTTCTGGCGCGGCGCTAAGTGGGAAAGGATGGTTTTGAGGCTGAAGGCAGCAGGAAAGCCTGCAGCCCCCAGGTGTGTGGGGCTACGCAAGCGTTTCCCAAAGAGCTTTAGAACAAGGCATAGTTTTCCCTGCTGGCTCTTTGGGCGTGGGACCAATCTCCGGACAGATGGCCATTTTTGTGCCTGGCGCGGCGCCAAGTGGGAAAGGGTGGTTTTGAGGCTGAAGGCAGCAGAAAAGCCTGCAGCCCCCAGGTGTGTGGGGCTACACAAACGGTTCCCAAAGAGCTTTAGAACAAGGCATAGTTTTCCCTGCTGGCTTTATGAGCGTGGGACCAATCTCCAGACAGATGGCCATTTTTGTGCCTGGCGCGGCGCCAAGTGGGAAAGGGTGGTTTTGAGGCTGAAGGCAGCAGGAAAGCCTGCAGCCCCCAGGTCTGTGTGGCTGCGCAAGCGTTTCCCAAAGAGCTTTAGAACAAGGCATAGTTTTCCCTGCTGGCTCTTTGGGCGTGGGACCAATCTCCAGCCATATGGCCATTTTTGGGCCTGGCGCGGCGCCAAGTGGGAAAGGGTGGTTTTGAGGCTGAAGGCAGCAGGAAAGCCTGCAGCCCCCAGGTCTGTGTGGCTGCGCAAGCGGTTCCGAAAGAGCTTTAGAACAAGGCATAGTTTTCCCTGCTGGCTCTTTGGGCGTGGGACCAATCTCCGGACAAATGGGTATTTTTGGGCCTGGCGTGGCGTCAAGTGGGAAAGGGTGTTTTTGAGGCTGAAGGCAGCAGGAAAGCCTGCAGCCCCCAGGTCTGTGGGGCTACGCAAGCGTTTCCCAAAGAGCTTTAGAACAAGGCATAGTTTTCCCTGCTGGCTCTTTGGGCGTGGGACCAATCACCAGCCATATGGCCATTTTTGTGCCTGGCGCGGCACCAAGTGGGAAAGGGTGGTTTTGAGGCTGAAGGCAGCAGGAAAGCCTGCAGCCCCCAGGTGTGTGGGGCTACGCAAGCGGTTCCCAAAGAGCTTTAGAACAAGGCATAGTTTTCCCTGCTGGCTCTTTGGGCGTGGGACCAATCTCCAGCCATATGGCCATTTTTGGTCCTGGCGCGGCGCCAAGTGGGAAAGGGTGGTTTTGAGGCTGAAGGCAGCAGGAAAGCCTGCAGCCCCCAGGTCTGTGTGGCTGCGCAAGCGGTTCCGAAAGAGCTTTAGAACAAGGCATAGTTTTCCCTGCTGGCTCTTTGGGCGTGGGACCAATCTCCGGACAAATGGGTATTTTTGGGCCTGGCGTGGCGTCAAGTGGGAAAGGGTGTTTTGGAGGCTGAAGGCAGCAGGAAAGCCTGCAGCCCCCAGGTCTGTGGGGCTACGCAAGCGTTTCCCAAAGAGCTTTAGAACAAGGCATAGTTTTCCCTGCTGGCTCTTTGGGCGTGGGACCAATCTCCAGCCATATGGGCATTTTTGGGCCTGGCGCGGCGCCAAGTGGGAAAGGGTGGTTTTGAGGCTGAAGGCAGCAGGAAAGCCTGCAGCCCCCAGGTGTGTGGGGCTACGCAAGCGGTTCCCAAAGAGCTTTAGAACAAGGCATAGTTTTCCCTGCTGGCTCTTTGGGCGTGGGACCAATCTCCAGCCATACGGGCATTTTTGGTCCTGGCGCGGCGCCAAGTGGGAAAGGGTGGTTTTGAGGCTGAAGGCAGCAGGAAAGCCTGCAGCCCCCAGGTCTGTGGGGCTACGCAAGCGGTTCCCAAAGAGCTTTAGAACAAGGCATAGTTTTCCCTGCTGGCTCTTTGGGCGTGGGACCAATCTCCAGCCATATGGGCATTTTTGGGCCTGGCGCGGCGCCAAGTGGGAAAGGGTGGTTTTGAGGCTGAAGGCAGCAGGAAAGCCTGCAGCCCCCAGGTGTGTGGGGCTACGCAAGCGGTTCCCAAAGAGCTTTAGAACAAGGCATAGTTTTCCCTGCTGGCTCTTTGGGCGTGGGACCAATCTCCAGACAGATGGCCATTTTTGGTTCTGGCGCGGCGCTAAGTGGGAAAGGATGGTTTTGAGGCTGAAGGCAGCAGGAAAGCCTGCAGCCCCCAGGTGTGTGGGGCTACGCAAGCGTTTCCCAAAGAGCTTTAGAACAAGGCATAGTTTTCCCTGCTGGCTCTTTGGGCGTGGGACCAATCTCCGGACAGATGGCCATTTTTGTGCCTGGCGCGGCGCCAAGTGGGAAAGGGTGGTTTTGAGGCTGAAGGCAGCAGAAAAGCCTGCAGCCCCCAGGTGTGTGGGGCTACACAAACGGTTCCCAAAGAGTTTTAGAACAAGGCATAATTTTCCCTGCTGGCTTTATGAGCGTGGGACCAATCTCCAGACAGATGGCCATTTTGGGGCCTGGCGCGGCGCCAAGTGGGAAAGGGTGGTTTTGAGGCTGAAGGCAGCAGGAAAGCCTGCAGCCCCCAGGTCTGTGTGGCTGCGCAAGCGTTTCCCAAAGAGCTTTAGAACAAGGCATAGTTTTCCCTGCTGGCTCTTTGGGCGTGGGACCAATCTCCAGCCATATGGCCATTTTTGGGCCTGGCGCGGCGCCAAGTGGGAAAGGGTGGTTTTGAGGCTGAAGGCAGCAGGAAAGCCTGCAGCCCCCAGGTCTGTGTGGCTGCGCAAGCGGTTCCGAAAGAGCTTTAGAACAAGGCATAGTTTTCCCTGCTGGCTCTTTGGGCGTGGGACCAATCTCCGGACAAATGGGTATTTTTGGGCCTGGCGTGGCGTCAAGTGGGAAAGGGTGTTTTTGAGGCTGAAGGCAGCAGGAAAGCCTGCAGCCCCCAGGTCTGTGGGGCTACGCAAGCGTTTCCCAAAGAGCTTTAGAACAAGGCATAGTTTTCCCTGCTGGCTCTTTGGGCGTGGGACCAATCTCCAGCCATATGGGCATTTTTGGGCCTGGCGCGGCGCCAAGTGGGAAAGGGTGGTTTTGAGGCTGAAGGCAGCAGGAAAGCCTGCAGCCCCCAGGTGTGTGGGGCTACGCAAGCGGTTCCCAAAGAGCTTTAGAACAAGGCATAGTTTTCCCTGCTGGCTCTTTGGGCGTGGGACCAATCTCCAGCCATACGGGCATTTTTGGTCCTGGCGCGGCGCCAAGTGGGAAAGGGTGGTTTTGAGGCTGAAGGCAGCAGGAAAGCCTGCAGCCCCCAGGTGTGTGGGGCTACGCAAGCGGTTCCCAAAGAGCTTTAGAACAAGGCATAGTTTTCCCTGCTGGCTCTTTGGGCGTGGGACCAATCTCCAGACAGATGGCCATTTTGGGTTCTGGCGCGGCGCTAAGTGGGAAAGGATGGTTTTGAGGCTGAAGGCAGCAGGAAAGCCTGCAGCCCCCAGGTGTGTGGGGCTACGCAAGCGTTTCCCAAAGAGCTTTAGAACAAGGCATAGTTTTCCCTGCTGGCTCTTTGGGCGTGGGACCAATCTCCGGACAGATGGCCATTTTTGTGCCTGGCGCGGCGCCAAGTGGGAAAGGGTGGTTTTGAGGCTGAAGGCAGCAGAAAAGCCTGCAGCCCCCAGGTGTGTGGGGCTACACAAACGGTTCCCAAAGAGGTTTAGAACAAGGCATAGTTTTCCCTGCTGGCTTTATGAGCGTGGGACCAATCTCCAGACAGATGGCCATTTTTGTGCCTGGCGCGGCGCCAAGTGGGAAAGGGTGGTTTTGAGGCTGAAGGCAGCAGGAAAGCCTGCAGCCCCCAGGTCTGTGTGGCTGCGCAAGCGTTTCCCAAAGAGCTTTAGAACAAGGCATAGTTTTCCCTGCTGGCTCTTTGGGCGTGGGACCAATCTCCAGCCATATGGCCATTTTTGGGCCTGGCGCGGCGCCAAGTGGGAAAGGGTGGTTTTGAGGCTGAAGGCAGCAGGAAAGCCTGCAGCCCCCAGGTCTGTGTGGCTGCGCAAGCGGTTCCGAAAGAGCTTTAGAACAAGGCATAGTTTTCCCTGCTGGCTCTTTGGGCGTGGGACCAATCTCCGGACAAATGGGTATTTTTGGGCCTGGCGTGGCGTCAAGTGGGAAAGGGTGTTTTTGAGGCTGAAGGCAGCAGGAAAGCCTGCAGCCCCCAGGTCTGTGGGGCTACGCAAGCGTTTCCCAAAGAGCTTTAGAACAAGGCATAGTTTTCCCTCCTGGCTCTTTGGGCGTGGGACCAATCACCAGCCATATGGCCATTTTTGTGCCTGGCGCGGCACCAAGTGGGAAAGGGTGGTTTTGAGGCTGAAGGCAGCAGGAAAGCCTGCAGCCCCCAGGTGTGTGGGGCTATGCAAGCGGTTCCCAAAGAGCTTTAGAACAAGGCATAGTTTTCCCTGCTGGCTTTATGAGCGTGGGACCAATCTCCAGACAGATGGCCATTTTTGTGCCTGGCGCGGCGCCAAGTGGTAAAGGGTGGTTTTGAGGCTGAAGGCAGCAGGAAAGCCTGCAGCCCCCAGGTCTGTGTGGCTGCGCAAGCGTTTCCCAAAGAGCTTTAGAACAAGGCATAGATTTCCCTGCTGGCTCTTTGGGCGTGGGACCAATCTCCAGCCATATGGCCATTTTTGGGCCTGGCGCGGCGCCAAGTGGGAAAGGGTGGTTTTGAGGCTGAAGGCAGCAGGAAAGCCTGCAGCCCGCAGGTCTGTGTGGCTGCGCAAGCGGTTCCGAAAGAGCTTTAGAACAAGGCATAGTTTTCCCTGCTGGCTCTTTGGGCGTGGGACCAATCTCCGGACAAATGGGTATTTTTGGGCCTGGCGTGGCGTCAAGTGGGAAAGGGTGTTTTTGAGGCTGAAGGCAGCAGGAAAGCCTGCAGCCCCCAGGTCTGTGGGGCTGCGCAAGCGGTTCCGAAAGAGCTTTAGAACAAGGCATAGTTTTCCCTGCTGGCTCTTTGGGCGTGGGACCAATCTCCAGCCATATGGCCATTTTTGTGCCTGGCGCGGCACCAAGTGGGAAAGGGTGGTTTTGAGGCTGAAGGCAGCAGGAAAGCCTGCAGCCCCCAGGTGTGTGGGGCTACGCAAGCGGTTCCCAAAGAGCTTTAGAACAAGGCATAGTTTTCCCTGCTGGCTCTTTGGGCGTGGGACCAATCTCCAGCCATACGGGCATTTTTGGTCCTGGCGCGGCGCCAAGTGGGAAAGGGTGGTTTTGAGGCTGAAGGCAGCAGGAAAGCCTGCAGCCCCCAGGTCTGTGTGGCTGCGCAAGCGGTTCCGAAAGAGCTTTAGAACAAGGCATAGTTTTCCCTGCTGGCTCTTTGGGCGTGGGACCAATCTCCGGACAAATGGGTATTTTTGGGCCTGGCGTGGCGTCAAGTGGGAAAGGGTGTTTTTGAGGCTGAAGGCAGCAGGAAAGCCTGCAGCCCCCAGGTCTGTGGGGCTACGCAAGCGTTTCCCAAAGAGCTTTAGAACAAGGCATAGTTTTCCCTGCTGGCTCTTTGGGCGTGGGACCAATCTCCAGCCATATGGCCATTTTTGTGCCTGGCGCGGCACCAAGTGGGAAAGGGTGGTTTTGAGGCTGAAGGCAGCAGGAAAGCCTGCAGCCCCCAGGTGTGTGGGGCTACGCAAGCGGTTCCCAAAGAGCTTTAGAACAAGGCATAGTTTTCCCTGCTGGCTCTTTGGGCGTGGGACCAATCTCCAGCCATACGGGCATTTTTGGTCCTGGCGCGGCGCCAAGTGGGAAAGGGTGGTTTTGAGGCTGAAGGCAGCAGGAAAGCCTGCAGCCCCCAGGTCTGTGTGGCTGCGCAAGCGGTTCCGAAAGAGCTTTAGAACAAGGCATAGTTTTCCCTGCTGGCTCTTTGGGCGTGGGACCAATCTCCGGACAAATGGGTATTTTTGGGCCTGGCGTGGCGTCAAGTGGGAAAGGGTGTTTTTGAGGCTGAAGGCAGCAGGAAAGCCTGCAGCCCCCAGGTCTGTGGGGCTACGCAAGCGTTTCCCAAAGAGCTTTAGAACAAGGCATAGTTTTCCCTGCTGGCTCTTTGGGCGTGGGACCAATCTCCAGCCATATGGCCATTTTTGTGCCTGGCGCGGCACCAAGTGGGAAAGGGTGGTTTTGAGGCTGAAGGCAGCAGGAAAGCCTGCAGCCCCCAGGTGTGTGGGGCTACGCAAGCGGTTCCCAAAGAGCTTTAGAACAAGGCATAGTTTTCCCTGCTGGCTCTTTGGGCGTGGGACCAATCTCCAGCCATATGGGCATTTTTGGGCCTGGCGCGGCGCCAAGTGGGAAAGGGTGGTTTTGAGGCTGAAGGCAGCAGGAAAGCCTGCAGCCCCCAGGTGTGTGGGGCTACGAAAGTGGTTCCGAAAGAGCTTTAGAACAAGGCATAGTTTTCCCTGCTGGCTCTTTGGGCGTGGGACCAATCTCCAGACAGATGGCCATTTTTGGTTCTGGCGCGGCGCTAAGTGGGAAAGGATGGTTTTGAGGCTGAAGGCAGCAGGAAAGCCTGCAGCCCCCAGGTGTGTGGGGCTACGCAAGCGTTTCCCAAAGAGCTTTAGAACAAGGCATAGTTTTCCCTGCTGGCTCTTTGGGCGTGGGACCAATCTCCGGACAGATGGCCATTTTTGTGCCTGGCGCGGCGCCAAGTGGGAAAGGGTGGTTTTGAGGCTGAAGGCAGCAGAAAAGCCTGCAGCCCCCAGGTGTGTGGGGCTACACAAACGGTTCCCAAAGAGCTTTAGAACAAGGCATAGTTTTCCCTGCTGGCTTTATGAGCGTGGGACCAATCTCCAGACAGATGGCCATTTTTGTGCCTGGCGCGGCGCCAAGTGGGAAAGGGTGGTTTTGAGGCTGAAGGCAGCAGGAAAGCCTGCAGCCCCCAGGTCTGTGTGGCTGCGCAAGCGTTTCCCAAAGAGCTTTAGAACAAGGCATAGTTTTCCCTGCTGGCTCTTTGGGCGTGGGACCAATCTCCAGCCATATGGCCATTTTTGGGCCTGGCGCGGCGCCAAGTGGGAAAGGGTGGTTTTGAGGCTGAAGGCAGCAGGAAAGCCTGCAGCCCCCAGGTCTGTGTGGCTGCGCAAGCGGTTCCGAAAGAGCTTTAGAACAAGGCATAGTTTTCCCTGCTGGCTCTTTGGGCGTGGGACCAATCTCCGGACAAATGGGTATTTTTGGGCCTGGCGTGGCGTCAAGTGGGAAAGGGTGTTTTTGAGGCTGAAGGCAGCAGGAAAGCCTGCAGCCCCCAGGTCTGTGGGGCTACGCAAGCGTTTCCCAAAGAGCTTTAGAACAAGGCATAGTTTTCCCTGCTGGCTCTTTGGGCGTGGGACCAATCACCAGCCATATGGCCATTTTTGTGCCTGGCGCGGCACCAAGTGGGAAAGGGTGGTTTTGAGGCTGAAGGCAGCAGGAAAGCCTGCAGCCCCCAGGTGTGTGGGGCTACGCAAGCGGTTCCCAAAGAGCTTTAGAACAAGGCATAGTTTTCCCTGCTGGCTCTTTGGGCGTGGGACCAATCTCCAGCCATACGGGCATTTTTGGTCCTGGCGCGGCGCCAAGTGGGAAAGGGTGGTTTTGAGGCTGAAGGCAGCAGGAAAGCCTGCAGCCCCCAGGTCTGTGTGGCTGCGCAAGCGGTTCCGAAAGAGCTTTAGAACAAGGCATAGTTTTCCCTGCTGGCTCTTTGGGCGTGGGACCAATCTCCGGACAAATGGGTATTTTTGGGCCTGGCGTGGCGTCAAGTGGGAAAGGGTGTTTTGGAGGCTGAAGGCAGCAGGAAAGCCTGCAGCCCCCAGGTCTGTGGGGCTACGCAAGCGTTTCCCAAAGAGCTTTAGAACAAGGCATAGTTTTCCCTGCTGGCTCTTTGGGCGTGGGACCAATCTCCAGCCATATGGCCATTTTTGTGCCTGGCGCGGCGCCAAGTGGGAAAGGGTGGTTTTGAGGCTGAAGGCAGCAGGAAAGCCTGCAGCCCCCAGGTCTGTGGGGCTACGCAAGCGGTTCCCAAAGAGCTTTAGAACAAGGCATAGTTTTCCCTGCTGGCTCTTTGGGCGTGGGACCAATCTCCAGCCATACGGGCATTTTTGGTCCTGGCGCGGCGCCAAGTGGGAAAGGGTGGTTTTGAGGCTGAAGGCAGCAGGAAAGCCTGCAGCCCCCAGGTCTGTGGGGCTACGCAAGCGGTTCCCAAAGAGCTTTAGAACAAGGCATAGTTTTCCCTGCTGGCTCTTTGGGCGTGGGACCAATCTCCAGCCATATGGGCATTTTTGGGCCTGGCGCGGCGCCAAGTGGGAAAGGGTGGTTTTGAGGCTGAAGGCAGCAGGAAAGCCTGCAGCCCCCAGGTCTGTGGGGCTACGCAAGCGGTTCCCAAAGAGCTTTAGAACAAGGCATAGTTTTCCCTGCTGGCTCTTTGGGCGTGGGACCAATCTCCAGACAGATGGCCATTTTTGGTTCTGGCGCGGCGCTAAGTGGGAAAGGATGGTTTTGAGGCTGAAGGCAGCAGGAAAGCCTGCAGCCCCCAGGTGTGTGGGGCTACGCAAGCGTTTCCCAAAGAGCTTTAGAACAAGGCATAGTTTTCCCTGCTGGCTCTTTGGGCGTGGGACCTATCTCCGGACAGATGGCCATTTTTGTGCCTGGCGCGGCGCCAAGTGGGAAAGGGTGGTTTTGAGGCTGAAGGCAGCAGAAAAGCCTGCAGCCCCCAGGTGTGTGGGGCTACACAAACGGTTCCCAAAGAGTTTTAGAACAAGGCATAATTTTCCCTGCTGGCTTTATGAGCGTGGGACCAATCTCCAGACAGATGGCCATTTTGGGGCCTGGCGCGGCGCCAAGTGGGAAAGGGTGGTTTTGAGGCTGAAGGCAGCAGGAAAGCCTGCAGCCCCCAGGTCTGTGTGGCTGCGCAAGCGTTTCCCAAAGAGCTTTAGAACAAGGCATAGTTTTCCCTGCTGGCTCTTTGGGCGTGGGACCAATCTCCAGCCATATGGCCATTTTTGGGCCTGGCGCGGCGCCAAGTGGGAAAGGGTGGTTTTGAGGCTGAAGGCAGCAGGAAAGCCTGCAGCCCCCAGGTCTGTGTGGCTGCGCAAGCGGTTCCGAAAGAGCTTTAGAACAAGGCATAGTTTTCACTGCTGGCTCTTTGGGCGTGGGACCAATCTCCGGACAAATGGGTATTTTTGGGCCTGGCGTGGCGTCAAGTGGGAAAGGGTGTTTTTGAGGCTGAAGGCAGCAGGAAAGCCTGCAGCCCCCAGGTCTGTGGGGCTACGCAAGCGTTTCCCAAAGAGCTTTAGAACAAGGCATAGTTTTCCCTGCTGGCTCTTTGGGCGTGGGACCAATCTCCAGCCATATGGGCATTTTTGGGCCTGGCGCGGCGCCAAGTGGGAAAGGGTGGTTTTGAGGCTGAAGGCAGCAGGAAAGCCTGCAGCCCCCAGGTGTGTGGGGCTACGCAAGCGGTTCCCAAAGAGCTTTAGAACAAGGCATAGTTTTCCCTGCTGGCTCTTTGGGCGTGGGACCAATCTCCAGCCATACGGGCATTTTTGGTCCTGGCGCGGCGCCAAGTGGGAAAGGGTGGTTTTGAGGCTGAAGGCAGCAGGAAAGCCTGCAGCCCCCAGGTGTGTGGGGCTACGCAAGCGGTTCCCAAAGAGCTTTAGAACAAGGCATAGTTTTCCCTGCTGGCTCTTTGGGCGTGGGACCAATCTCCAGCCATATGGGCATTTTTGGGCCTGGCGCGGCGCCAAGTGGGAAAGGGTGGTTTTGAGGCTGAAGGCAGCAGGAAAGCCTGCAGCCCCCAGGTGTGTGGGGCTACGCAAGCGGTTCCCAAAGAGCTTTAGAACAAGGCATAGTTTTCCCTGCTGGCTCTTTGGGCGTGGGACCAATCTCCAGACAGATGGCCATTTTTGGTTCTGGCGCGGCGCTAAGTGGGAAAGGATGGTTTTGAGGCTGAAGGCAGCAGGAAAGCCTGCAGCCCCCAGGTGTGTGGGGCTACGCAAGCGTTTCCCAAAGAGCTTTAGAACAAGGCATAGTTTTCCCTGCTGGCTCTTTGGGCGTGGGACCAATCTCCGGACAGATGGCCATTTTTGTGCCTGGCGCGGCGCCAAGTGGGAAAGGGTGGTTTTGAGGCTGAAGGCAGCAGAAAAGCCTGCAGCCCCCAGGTGTGTGGGGCTACACAAACGGTTCCCAAAGAGGTTTAGAACAAGGCATAGTTTTCCCTGCTGGCTTTATGAGCGTGGGACCAATCTCCAGACAGATGGCCATTTTTGTGCCTGGCGCGGCGCCAAGTGGGAAAGGGTGGTTTTGAGGCTGAAGGCAGCAGGAAAGCCTGCAGCCCCCAGGTCTGTGTGGCTGCGCAAGCGTTTCCCAAAGAGCTTTAGAACAAGGCATAGTTTTCCCTGCTGGCTCTTTGGGCGTGGGACCAATCTCCAGCCATATGGCCATTTTTGTGCCTGGCGCGGCGCCAAGTGGGAAAGGGTGGTTTTGAGGCTGAAGGCAGCAGGAAAGCCTGCAGCCCCCAGGTCTGTGTGGCTGCGCAAGCGGTTCCGAAAGAGCTTTAGAACAAGGCATAGTTTTCCCTGCTGGCTCTTTGGGCGTGGGACCAATCTCCGGACAAATGGGTATTTTTGGGCCTGGCGTGGCGTCAAGTGGGAAAGGGTGTTTTTGAGGCTGAAGGCAGCAGGAAAGCCTGCAGCCCCCAGGTCTGTGGGGCTACGCAAGCGTTTCCCAAAGAGCTTTAGAACAAGGCATAGTTTTCCCTCCTGGCTCTTTGGGCGTGGGACCAATCACCAGCCATATGGCCATTTTTGTGCCTGGCGCGGCACCAAGTGGGAAAGGGTGGTTTTGAGGCTGAAGGCAGCAGGAAAGCCTGCAGCCCCCAGGTGTGTGGGGCTACGCAAGCGGTTCCCAAAGAGCTTTAGAACAAGGCATAGTTTTCCCTGCTGGCTCTTTGGGCGTGGGACCAATCTCCAGCCATACGGGCATTTTTGGTCCTGGCGCGGCGCCAAGTGGGAAAGGGTGGTTTTGAGGCTGAAGGCAGCAGGAAAGCCTGCAGCCCCCAGGTCTGTGTGGCTGCGCAAGCGGTTCCGAAAGAGCTTTAGAACAAGGCATAGTTTTCCCTGCTGGCTCTTTGGGCGTGGGACCAATCTCCGGACAAATGGGTATTTTTGGGCCTGGCGTGGCGTCAAGTGGGAAAGGGTGTTTTGGAGGCTGAAGGCAGCAGGAAAGCCTGCAGCCCCCAGGTCTGTGGGGCTACGCAAGCGGTTCCCAAAGAGCTTTAGAACAAGGCATAGTTTTCCCTGCTGGCTCTTTGGGCGTGGGACCAATCTCCAGACAGATGGCCATTTTTGGGCCTGGCGCGGCGCCAAGTGGGAAAGGGTGGTTTTGAGGCTGAAGGCAGCAGGAAAGCCTGCAGCCCCCAGGTCTGTGGGGCTACGCAAGCGGTTCCCAAAGAGCTTTAGAACAAGGCATAGTTTTCCCTGCTGGCTCTTTGGGCGTGGGACCAATCTCCAGCCATACGGGCATTTTTGGTCCTGGCGCGGCGCCAAGTGGGAAAGGGTGGTTTTGAGGCTGAAGGCAGCAGGAAAGCCTGCAGCCCCCAGGTCTGTGGGGCTACGCAAGCGGTTCCCAAAGAGCTTTAGAACAAGGCATAGTTTTCCCTGCTGGCTCTTTGGGCGTGGGACCAATCTCCAGCCATATGGGCATTTTTGGGCCTGGCGCGGCGCCAAGTGGGAAAGGGTGGTTTTGAGGCTGAAGGCAGCAGGAAAGCCTGCAGCCCCCAGGTGTGTGGGTCTACGCAAGCGGTTCCCAAAGAGCTTTAGAACAAGGCATAGTTTTCCCTGCTGGCTCTTTGGGCGTGGGACCAATCTCCAGACAGATGGCCATTTTTGGTTCTGGCGCGGCGCTAAGTGGGAAAGGATGGTTTTGAGGCTGAAGGCAGCAGGAAAGCCTGCAGCCCCCAGGTGTGTGGGGCTACGCAAGCGTTTCCCAAAGAGCTTTAGAACAAGGCATAGTTTTCCCTGCTGGCTCTTTGGGCGTGGGACCAATCTCCGGACAGATGGCCATTTTTGTGCCTGGCGCGGCGCCAAGTGGGAAAGGGTGGTTTTGAGGCTGAAGGCAGCAGAAAAGCCTGCAGCCCCCAGGTGTGTGGGGCTACACAAACGGTTCCCAAAGAGTTTTAGAACAAGGCATAATTTTCCCTGCTGGCTTTATGAGCGTGGGACCAATCTCCACACAGATGGCCATTTTGGGGCCTGGCGCGGCGCCAAGTGGGAAAGGGTGGTTTTGAGGCTGAAGGCAGCAGGAAAGCCTGCAGCCCCCAGGTCTGTGTGGCTGCGCAAGCGTTTCCCAAAGAGCTTTAGAACAAGGCATAGTTTTCCCTGCTGGCTCTTTGGGCGTGGGACCAATCTCCAGCCATATGGCCATTTTTGGGCCTGGCGCGGCGCCAAGTGGGAAAGGGTGGTTTTGAGGCTGAAGGCAGCAGGAAAGCCTGCAGCCCCCAGGTCTGTGTGGCTGCGCAAGCGGTTCCGAAAGAGCTTTAGAACAAGGCATAGTTTTCCCTGCTGGCTCTTTGGGCGTGGGACCAATCTCCGGACAAATGGGTATTTTTGGGCCTGGCGTGGCGTCAAGTGGGAAAGGGTGTTTTTGAGGCTGAAGGCAGCAGGAAAGCCTGCAGCCCCCAGGTCTGTGGGGCTACGCAAGCGTTTCCCAAAGAGCTTTAGAACAAGGCATAGTTTTCCCTGCTGGCTCTTTGGGCGTGGGACCAATCTCCAGCCATATGGCCATTTTTGTGCCTGGCGCGGCACCAAGTGGGAAAGGGTGGTTTTGAGGCTGAAGGCAGCAGGAAAGCCTGCAGCCCCCAGGTGTGTGGGGCTACGCAAGCGGTTCCCAAAGAGCTTTAGAACAAGGCATAGTTTTCCCTGCTGGCTCTTTGGGCGTGGGACCAATCTCCAGCCATATGGCCATTTTTGTGCCTGGCGCGGCACCAAGTGGGAAAGGGTGGTTTTGAGGCTGAAGGCAGCAGGAAAGCCTGCAGCCCCCAGGTGTGTGGGGCTACGCAAGCGGTTTCCAAAGAGCTTGAGAACAAGGCATAGTTTTCCCTGCTGGCTCTTTGGGCGTGGGACCAATCTCCAGCCATACGGGCATTTTTGGTCCTGGCGCGGCGCCAAGTGGGAAAGGGTGGTTTTGAGGCTGAAGGCAGCAGGAAAGCCTGTAGCCCCCAGGTGTGTGGGGCTACGCAAGCGGTTCCCAAAGAGCTTTAGAACAAGGCATAGTTTTCCCTGCTGGCTCTTTGGGCGTGGGACCAATCTCCAGCCATATGGGCATTTTTGGGCCTGGCGCGGCGCCAAGTGGGAAAGGGTGGTTTTGAGGCTGAAGGCAGCAGGAAAGCCTGCAGCCCCCAGGTGTGTGGGGCTACGCAAGCGGTTCCCAAAGAGCTTTAGAACAAGGCATAGTTTTCCCTGCTGGCTCTTTGGGCGTGGGACCAATCTCCAGACAGATGGCCATTTTTGGTTCTGGCGCGGCGCTAAGTGGGAAAGGATGGTTTTGAGGCTGAAGGCAGCAGGAAAGCCTGCAGCCCCCAGGTGTGTGGGGCTACGCAAGCGTTTCCCAAAGAGCTTTAGAACAAGGCATAGTTTTCCCTGCTGGCTCTTTGGGCGTGGGACCAATCTCCGGACAGATGGCCATTTTTGTGCCTGGCGCGGTGCCAAGTGGGAAAGGGTGGTTTTGAGGCTGAAGGCAGCAGAAAAGCCTGCAGCCCCCAGGTGTGTGGGGCTACACAAACGGTTCCCAAAGAGTTTTAGAACAAGGCATAGTTTTCCCTGCTGGCTTTATGAGCGTGGGACCAATCTCCAGACAGATGGCCATTTTTGTGCCTGGCGCGGCGCCAAGTGGGAAAGGGTGGTTTTGAGGCTGAAGGCAGCAGGAAAGCCTGCAGCCCCCAGGTCTGTGTGGCTGCGCAAGCGTTTCCCAAAGAGCTTTAGAACAAGGCATAGTTTTCCCTGCTGGCTCTTTGGGCGTGGGACCAATCTCCAGCCATATGGCCATTTTTGGGCCTGGCGCGGCGCCAAGTGGGAAAGGGTGGTTTTGAGGCTGAAGGCAGCAGGAAAGCCTGCAGCCCCCAGGTCTGTGTGGCTGCGCAAGCGGTTCCGAAAGAGCTTTAGAACAAGGCATAGTTTTCCCTGCTGGCTCTTTGGGCGTGGGACCAATCTCCGGACAAATGGGTATTTTTGGGCCTGGCGTGGCGTCAAGTGGGAAAGGGTGTTTTTGAGGCTGAAGGCAGCAGGAAAGCCTGCAGCCCCCAGGTGTGTGGGGCTACGCAAGCGGTTCCCAAAGAGCTTTAGAACAAGGCATAGTTTTCCCTGCTGGCTCTTTGGGCGTGGGACCAATCTCCAGCCATATGGCCATTTTTGTGCCTGGCGCGGCACCAAGTGGGAAAGGGTGGTTTTGAGGCTGAAGGCAGCAGGAAAGCCTGCAGCCCCCAGGTGTGTGGGGCTACGCAAGCGGTTCCCAAAGAGCTTTAGAACAAGGCATAGTTTTCCCTGCTGGCTCTTTGGGCGTGGGACCAATCTCCAGACAGATGGCCATTTTTGGTCCTGGCGCGGCGCCAAGTGGGAAAGGGTGGTTTTGAGGCTGAAGGCAGCAGGAAAGCCTGCAGCCCCCAGGTGTGTGGGGCTACGCAAGCGGTTCCCAAAGAGCTTTAGAACAAGGCATAGTTTTCCCTGCTGGCTCTTTGGGCGAGGGACCAATCTCCAGCCATATGGGCATTTTTGGGCCTGGCGCGGCGCCAAGTGGGAAAGGGTGGTTTTGAGGCTGAAGGCAGCAGGAAAGCCTGCAGCCCCCAGGTGTGTGGGGCTACGCAAGCGGTTCCCAAAGAGCTTTAGAACAAGGCATAGTTTTCCCTGCTGGCTCTTTGGGCGTGGGACCAGTCTCCAGACACACGGCCATTTTTGTGCATGACGCGGCGCCAAGTGGGAAAGGGTGGTTTTGAGGCTGAAGGCAGTTGGAAAGCCTGCAGCCCCCAGGTCTGTGGGGCTACGCAAGCGGTTCCCAAAGAGCTTTAGAACAAGGCATAGTTTTCCTTGCTGGCTCTTTGGGCGTGGGACCAATCTCCAGAGATATGGGCATTTTTGTGCCTGGCGCGGTGCCAAGTGAGAAAGTGTGGTTTTGAGGCTGAAGGCAGCAGGAAAGCCTGCAGCCCCCAGGTCTGTGGGGCTGCGCAAGCGTTTCCCAAAGAACTTTAGATCAAGACATAGTTTTCCCTGCTGGCTCTTTGGGCGTGGGACCAATCTCCAGCCATATGGCCATTTTTGGGCCTGGCGCGGCGCCAAGTGGGAAAGGGTGGTTTTGAGGCTGAAGGCAGCAGGAAAGCCTGCAGCCCCCAGGTCTGTGTGGCTGCGCAAGCGGTTCCGAAAGAGCTTTAGAACAAGGCATAGTTTTCCCTGCTGGCTCTTTGGGCGTGGGACCAATCTCCGGACAGATGGCTATTTTTGGGCCTGGCGTGGCGTCAAGTGGGAAAGGGTGTTTTTGAGGCTGAAGGCAGCAGGAAAGCCTGCAGCCCCCAGGTGTGTGGGGCTACGCAAGCGTTTCCCAAAGAGCTTTAGAACAAGGCATAGTTTTCCCTGCTGGCTCTTTGGGCGTGGGACCAATCTCCAGAGATATGGGCATTTTTCTGCCTGGCGCGGCGCCAAGTGGGAAAGGGTGGTTTTGAGGCTGAAGGCAGCAGGAAAGCCTGCAGCCCCCAGTTGTGTGGGGCTACGCAAGCGGTTCCCAAAGAGCTTTAGAACAAGGCATAGTTTTCCCTGCTGGCTCTTTGGGCGTGGGACCAATCTCCAGAGATATGGGCATTTTTGGGCCTGGCGCCGCGCCAAGTGGGAAAGGGTGGTTTTGAGGCTGAAGGCAGCAGGAAAGCCTGCAGCCCCCAGGTGTGTGGGGCTACGCAAGCGGTTCCCAAAGAGCTTTAGAACAAGGCATAGTTTTCCCTGCTGGCTCTTTGGGCGTGGGACCGGTCTCCAGACACACGGCCATTTCTTTGCCAAGCGTGGCGCCAAGTGGGAAAGGGTGGTTTTGAGGCTGAAGGCAGCAGGAAAGCCTGCAGCCCCCAGGTGTGTGGGGCTACGCAAGCGGTTCCCAAAGAGCTTTAGAACAAGGCATAGTTTTCCCTGCTGGCTCTTTGGGCGTGGGACCAATCTCCAGACAGATGGCCATTTTTGGTTCTGGCGCGGCGCTAAGTGGGAAAGGATGGTTTTGAGGCTGAAGGCAGCAGGAAAGCCTGCAGCCCCCAGGTGTGTGGGGCTACGCAAGCGGTTCCCAAAGAGCTTTAGAACAAGGCATAGTTTTCCCTGCTGGCTCTTTGGGCGTGGGACCAATCTCCGGACAGATGGCCATTTTTGTGCCTGGCGCGGCGCCAAGTGGGAAAGGGTGGTTTTGAGGCTGAAGGCAGCAGAAAAGACTGCAGTCCCCAGGTCTGTGGGGCTACACAAACGGTTCCCAAAGAGGTTTAGAACAAGGCATAGTTTTCCCTGCTGGCTTTATGAGCGTGGGACCAATCTCCAGACAGATGGCCATTTTTGTGCCTGGCGCGGCGCCAAGTGGGAAAGGGTGGTTTTGAGGCTGAAGGCAGCAGGAAAGCCTGCAGCCCCCAGGTCTGTGTGGCTGCGCAAGCGTTTCCCAAAGAGCTTTAGAACAAGACATAGTTTTCCCTGCTGGCTCTTTGGGCGTGGGACCAATCTCCAGCCATATGGCCATTTTTGGGCCTGGCGCGGCGCCAAGAAGGAAAGGGTGGTTTTGAGGCTGAAGGCAGCAGGAAAGCCTGCAGCCCCCAGGTCTGTGTGGCTGCGCAAGCGGTTCCCAAAGAGCTTTAGAACAAGGCATAGTTTTCCCTGCTGGCTCTTTGGGCGTGGGTCCAATCTCCGGACAAATTGCTATTTTTGGGCCTGGCGCGGCACCAAGTGGGAAAGGGTGGTTTTGAGGCTGAAGGCAGCAGGAAAGCCTGCAGCCCCCAGGTGTGTGGGGCTACGCAAGCGGTTCCCAAAGAGCTTTAGAACAAGGCATAGTTTTCCCTGCTGGCTCTTTGGGCGTGGGACCAATCTCCAGCCATACGGGCATTTTTGGTCCTGGCGCGGCGCCAAGTGGGAAAGGGTGGTTTTGAGGCTGAAGGCAGCAGGAAAGCCTGCAGCCCCCAGGTGTGTGGGGCTACGCAAGCGGTTCCCAAAGAGCTTTAGAACAAGGCATAGTTTTCCCTGCTGGCTCTTTGGGCGTGGGACCAATCTCCAGACAGATGGGCATTTTTGGGCCTGGCGCGGCGCCAAGTGGGAAAGGGTGGTTTTGAGGCTGAAGGCAGCAGGAAAGCCTGCAGCCCCCAGGTGTGTGGGGCTACGCAAGCGGTTCCCAAAGAGCTTTAGAACAAGGCATAGTTTTCCCTGCTGGCTCTTTGGGCGTGGGACCAGTCTCCAGACACACGGCCATTTCTGTGCCTGGCGCGGCGCCAAGTGGGAAAGGGTGGTTTTGAGGCTGAAGGCAGCAGGAAAGCCTGCAGCCCCCAGGTCTGTGGGGCTACGCAAGCGGTTCCCAAAGAGCTTTAGAACAAGGCATAGTTTTCCCTCCTGGCTCTTTGGGCGAGGGACCAATCTCCAGACAGATGGCCATTTTTGTGCCTGGCGCGTCGCCAAGTGGGAAAGGGTGGTTTTGAGGCTGAAGGCAGCAGGAAAGCCTGCAGCCCCCAGGTCTGTGGGGCTACGCAAGCGGTTCCCAAAGAGCTTTAGAACAAGGCATAGTTTTCCCTGCTGGCTCTTTGGACATGGGACCAATGTCCAGACAAATGGCCATTTTTGTGCCTGGTGCGGCGCCTAGTGGGAAAGGGTGGTTTTGAGGCTGAAGGCAGCAGGAAAGCCTGCAGCCCCCAGGTGTGTGGGGCTACGCAAGCGGTTCCCAAAGAACTTTAGAACAAGGCATAGTTTTCCCTGCTGGCTCTTTGGGCGTGGGACCAATCTCCAGACAGATGGCAATTTTTGGGCCTGGCGTGGCGTCAAGTGGGAAAGGGTGGTTTTGAGGCTGAAGGCAGCAGGAAAGCCTGCAGCCCCCAGGTGTGTGGGGCTACGCAAGCGGTTCCCAAAGAGCTTTAGAACAAGGCATAGTTTTCCCTGCTGGCTCTTTGGGCGTGGGACCAATCTCCAGACAGATGGCCATTTTTGTGCCTGGCGCTGCGCCAAGTGGGAAAGGGTGGTTTTGAGGCTGAAGGCAGCAGGAAATGCTGCAGCCCCCAGGTGTGTGGGGCTACGCAAGCGGTTCCCAAAGAGCTTTAGAACAAGGCATAGTTTTCCCTGCTGGCTCTTTGGGCGTGGGACCAATCTCCAGACAGATGGCCATTTTTGGGCCTGGCGCGGCGCCAAGTGGGAAAGGGTGGTTTTGAGGCTGAAGGCAGCAGGAAAGCCTGCAGCCCCCAGTTGTGTGGGGCTATGCAAGCGGTTCCCAAAGAGCTTTAGAACAAGGCATAGTTTTCCCTGCTGGCTTTATGAGCGTGGGACCAATCTCCAGCCATATGGCCATTTTTGTGCCTGGCGCGGCGCCAAGTGGGAAAGGGTGGTTTTGAGGCTGAAGGCAGTTGTAAAGCCTGCAGCCCCCAGGTGTGTGGGGCTACGCAAGCGGTTCCCAAAGAGCTATAGAACAAGGCATAGATTTCCCTGCTGGCTCTTTGGGCGTGGGACCAATCTCCAGAGATATGGGCATTTTTGTGCCTGGCGCGGCGCCAAGTGGGAAAGGGTGGTTTTGAGGCTGAAGGCAGCAGGAAAGCCTGCAGCCCCCAGGTCTGTGGGGCTACATAAGCGTTTCCCAAAGAGCTTTGGAACAAGGCATAGATTTCCCTGCTGGCTCTTTGGGCGTGGGACCAATCTCCGGACAGATGGCCATTTTTGGGCCTGGCGCGGCGCCAAGTGGGAAAGGGTGGTTTTGAGGCTGAAGGCAGCAGGAAAGCCTGCAGCCCCCAGGTCTGTGTGGCTGCGCAAGCGGTTCCCAAAGAGCTTTAGAACAAGGCATAGTTTTCCCTGCTGGCTCTTTGGGCGTGGGACCAATCTCCAGACAAATGGCTATTTTTGGGCCTGGCGTGGCGTCAAGTGGGAAAGGGTGGTTTTGAGGCTGAAGGCAGCAGGAAAGCCTGCAGCCCCCAGGTCTGTGGGGCTACGGAAGCATTTCCCAAAGAGCTTTAGAACAAGGCATAGTTTTCCCTGCTGGCTCTTTGGGCGAGGGACCAATCTCCAGAGATATGGGCATTTTTGTGCATGGCGCGGCGCCAAGCGGGTAAGGGTGGTTTTGAGGCTGAAGGCAGCAGGAAAGCCTGCAGCCCCCAGGTCTGTGGGGCTGCGCAAGCGTTTCCCAAAGAGCTTTAGAACAAGACATAGTTTTCCCTGCTGGCTCTTTGGGCGTGGGACCAATCTCCAGCCATATGGCCATTTTTGGGCCTGGCGCGGCGCCAAGTGGGAAAGGGTGGTTTTGAGGCTGAAGGCAGCAGGAAAGCCTGCAGCCCCCAGGTGTGTGTGGCTGCGCAAGCGGTTCCGAAAGAGCTTTAGAACAAGGCATAGTTTTCCCTGCTGGCTCTTTGGGCGTGGGACCAATCTCCGGACAGATGGCTATTTTTGGGCCTGGCGTGGCGTCAAGTGGGTAAGGGTGTTTTTGAGGCTGAAGGCAGCAGGAAAGCCTGCAGCCCCCAGGTCTGTGGGGCTACGCAAGCGGTTCCCAAAGAGCTTTAGAACAAGGCATAGTTTTCCCTGCTGGCTCTTTGGGCGTGGGACCAGTCTCCAGACACACGGCCATTTTTGTGCCTGGCGCGGCGCCAAGTGGGAAAGGGTGGTTTTGAGGCTGAAGGCAGCAGGAAAGCCTGCAGCCCCCAGGTCTGTGGGGCTACGCAAGCGGTTCCCAAAGAGCTTTAGAACAAGGCATAGTTTTCCCTGCTGGCTCTTTGGGCGTGGGACCAATCTCCAGACAGATGGCCATTTTTGTGCCTGGCGTGGCGCCAAGTGGGAAAGGGTGGTTTTGAGGCTGAAGGCAGCAGGAAAGCCTGCAGCCCCCAGGTCTGTTTGGCTACGCAAGCGGTTCCCAAAGAGCTTTAGAACAAGGCATAGTTTTCCCTGCTGGCTCTTTGGGCGTGGGACCAATCTCCAGACAGATGGCCATTTTTGTGCCTGGCGTGGCGCCAAGTGGGAAAGGGTGGTTTTGAAGCTGAAGGCAGCAGGAAATGCTGCAGCCCCCAGGTGTGTGGGGCTACGCAAGCGGTTCCCAAAGAGCTTTAGAACAAGGCATAGTTTTCCCTGCTGGCTCTTTGGGCGTGGGACCAATCTCCAGACAGATGGCCATTTTTGGGCCTGGCGCGGCGCCAAGTGGGAAAGGGTGGTTTTGAGGCTGAAGGCAGCAGGAAAGCCTGCAGCCCCCAGTTGTGTGGGGCTACGCAAGCGGTTCCCAAAGAGCTTTAGAACAAGGCATAGTTTTCCCTGCTGGCTTTATGAGCGTGGGACCAATCTCCAGCCATATGGCCATTTTTGTGCCTGGCGCGGCGCCAAGTGGGAAAGGGTGGTTTTGAGGCTGAAGGCAGTTGTAAAGCCTGCAGCCCCCAGGTCTGTGGGGCTACGCAAGCGGTTCCCAAAGAGCTTTAGAACAAGGCATAGATTTCCCTGCTGGCTCTTTGGGCGTGGGACCAATCTCCAGAGATATGGGCATTTTTGTGCCTGGCGCGGCGCCAAGTGGGAAAGGGTGGTTTTGAGGCTGAAGGCAGCAGGAAAGCCTGCAGCCCCCAGGTCTGTGGGGCTACATAAGCGTTTCCCAAAGAGCTTTGGAACAAGGCATAGATTTCCCTGCTGGCTCTTTGGGCGTGGGACCAATCTCCGGACAGATGGCCATTTTTGGGCCTGGCGCGGCGCCAAGTGGGAAAGGGTGGTTTTGAGGCTGAAGGCAGCAGGAAAGCCTGCAGCCCCCAGGTCTGTGGGGCTGCGCAAGCGGTTCCCAAAGAGCTTTAGAACAAGGCATAGTTTTCCCTGCTGGCTCTTTGGGCGTGGGACCAATCTCCAGACAAATGGCTATTTTTGGGCCTGGCGTGGCGTCAAGTGGGAAAGGGTGGTTTTGAGGCTGAAGGCAGCAGGAAAGCCTGCAGCCCCCAGGTCTGTGGGGCTACGGAAGCATTTCCCAAAGAGCTTTAGAACAAGGCATAGTTTTCCCTGCTGGCTCTTTGGGCGAGGGACCAATCTCCAGAGATATGGGCATTTTTGTGCATGGCGCGGCGCCAAGCGGGAAAGGGTGGTTTTGAGGCTGAAGGCAGCAGGAAAGCCTGCAGCCCCCAGGTGTGTGGGGCTGCGCAAGCGTTTCCCAAAGAGCTTTAGAACAAGACATAGTTTTCCCTGCTGGCTCTTTGGGCGTGGGACCAATCTCCAGCCATATGGCCATTTTTGGGCCTGGCGCGGCGCCAAGTGGGAAAGGGTGGTTTTGAGGCTGAAGGCAGCAGGAAAGCCTGCAGCCCCCAGGTGTGTGTGGCTGCGCAAGCGGTTCCGAAAGAGCTTTAGAACAAGGCATAGTTTTCCCTGCTGGCTCTTTGGGCGTGGGACCAATCTCCGGACAGATGGCTATTTTTGGGCCTGGCGTGGCGTCAAGTGGGAAAGGGTGTTTTTGAGGCTGAAGGCAGCAGGAAAGCCTGCAGCCCCCAGGTGTGTGGGGCTACGCAAGCGGTTCCCAAAGAGCTTTAGAACAAGGCATAGTTTTCCCTGCTGGCTCTTTGGGCGTGGGACCAGTCTCCAGACACACGGCCATTTTTGTGCCTGGCGCGGCGCCAAGTGGGAAAGGGTGGTTTTGAGGCTGAAGGCAGCAGGAAAGCCTGCAGCCCCCAGGTCTGTGGGGCTACGCAAGCGGTTCCCAAAGAGCTTTAGATCAAGGCATAGTTTTCCCTGCTGGCTCTTTGGGCGTGGGACCAATCTCCAGACAGATGGCCATTTTTGTGCCTGGCGTGGCGCCAAGTGGGAAAGGGTGGTTTTGAGGCTGAAGGCAGCAGGAAAGCCTGCAGCCCCCAGGTCTGTGGGGCTACGCAAGCGGTTCCCAAAGAGCTTTAGAACAAGGCATAGTTTTCCCTACTGGCTCTTTGGGCGTGGGACCAATCTCCAGACAGATGGCCATTTTTGTGCCTGGCGTGGCGCCAAGTGGGAAAGGGTGGTTTTGAAGCTGAAGGCAGCAGGAAAGCCTGCAGCCCCCAGGTCTGTGGGGCTACGCAAGCGGTTCCCAAAGAGCTTTAGAACAAGGCATAGTTTTCCCTGCTGGCTCTTTGGGCGTGGGACCAATCTCCAGACAGATGGCCATTTTTGTGCCTGGCGCGGCGCCAAGTGGGAAAGGGTGGTTTTGAGGCTGAAGGCAGCAGGAAAGCCTGCAGCCCCCAGGTCTGTGGGGCTACGCAAGCGGTTCCCAAAGAGCTTTAGAACAAGGCATAGTTTTCCCTGCTGGCTCTTTGGGCGAGGGACCAATCTCCAGAGATATGGGCATTTTTGTGCCTGGCGCGGCGCCAAGCGGGAAAGGGTGGTTTTGAGGCTGAAGGCAGCAGGAAAGCCTGCAGCCCCCAGGTGTGTGGGGCTGCGCAAGCGTTTCCCAAAGAGCTTTAGAACAAGACATAGATTTCCCTGCTGGCTCTTTGGGCGTGGGACCAATCTCCAGCCATATGGCCATTTTTGGGCCTGGCGCGGCGCTAAGTGGGAAAGGGTGGTTTTGAGGCTGAAGGCAGCAGGAAAGCCTGCAGCCCCCAGGTCTGTGTGGCTGCGCAAGCGGTTCCGAAAGAGCTTTAGAACAAGGCATAGTTTTCCCTGCTGGCTCTTTGGGTGTGGGACCAATCTCCGGACAGATGGCTATTTTTGGGCCTGGCGTGGCGTCAAGTGGGAAAGGGTGTTTTTGAGGCTGAAGGCAGCAGGAAAGGCTGCAGCCCCCAGGTCTGTTTGGCTACGCAAGCGGTTCCCAAAGAGCTTTAGAACAAGGCATAGTTTTCCCTGCTGGCTCTTTGGGCGTGGGACCAGTCTCCAGACACACGGCCATTTCTGTGCCTGGCGCGGCGCCAAGTGGGAAAGGGTGGTTTTGAGGCTGAAGGCAGCAGGAAAGCCTGCAGCCCCCAGGTCTGTGGGGCTACGCAAGCGGTTCCCAAAGAGCTTTAGAACAAGGCATAGTTTTCCCTCCTGGCTCTTTGGGCGTGGGACCAATCTCCAGACAGATGGCCATTTTTGGTCCTGGCGCGGCGCCAAGTGGGAAAGGGTGGTTTTGAGGCTGAAGGCAGCAGGAAAGCCTGCAGCCCCCAGGTGTGTGGGGCTACGCAAGCGGTTCCCAAAGAGCTTTAGAACAAGGCATAGTTTTCCCTGCTGGCTCTTTGGGCGAGGGACCAATCTCCAGAGATATGGGCATTTTTGTGCCTGGCGCGGCGCCAAGCGGGAAAGGGTGGTTTTGAGGCTGAAGGCAGCAGGAAAGCCTGCAGCCCCCAGGTCTGTGGGGCTACGCAAGCGTTTCCCAAAGAGCTTTAGAACAAGGCATAGATTTCCCTCCTGGCTCTTTGGGCGTGGGACCAATCTCCAGCCATATGGCCATTTTTGGGCCTGGCGCGGCGCCAAGTGGGAAAGGGTGGTTTTGAGGCTGAAGGCAGCAGGAAAGCCTGCAGCCCCCAGGTCTGTGTGGCTGCGCAAGCGGTTCCGAAAGAGCTTTAGAACAAGGCATAGTTTTCCCTGCTGGCTCTTTGGGCGTGGGACCAATCTCCGGACAGATGGCTATTTTTGGGCCTGGCGTGGCGTCAAGTGGGAAAGGGTGTTTTTGAGGCTGAAGGCAGCAGGAAAGCCTGCAGCCCCCAGGTGTGTGGGGCTACGCAAGCGGTTCCCAAAGAGCTTTAGAACAAGGCATAGTTTTCCCTGCTGGCTCTTTGGGCGTGGGACCAGTCTCCAGACACACGGCCATTTCTGTGCCTGGCGCGGCGCCAAGTGGGAAAGGGTGGTTTTGAGGCTGAAGGCAGCAGGAAAGCCTGCAGCCCCCAGGTCTGTGGGGCTACGCAAGCGGTTCCCAAAGAGCTTTAGAACAAGGCATAGTTTTCCCTCCTGGCTCTTTGGGCGTGGGACCAATCTCCAGACAGATGGCCATTTTTGTGCCTGGCGCGGCGCCAAGTGGGAAAGGGTGGTTTTGAGGCTGAAGGCAGCAGGAAAGCCTGCAGCCCCCAGGTGTGTGGGGCTACGCAAGCGTTTCCCAAAGAGCTTTAGAACAAGGCATAGTTTTCCCTGCTGGCTCTTTGGGCGTGGGACCAATCTCCAGACAGATGGCCATTTTTGTGCCTGGCGCGTCGCCAAGTGGGAAAGGGTGGTTTTGAGGCTGAAGGCAGCAGGAAAGCCTGGAGCCCCCAGGTCTGTGGGGCTACGCAAACGGTTCCCAAAGAGGTTTAGAACAAGGCATAGTTTTCCCTCCTGGCTTTATGAGCGTGGGACCAATCTCCAGCCATATGGCCATTTTTGTGCCTGGGGCGGCGCCAAGTGGGAAAGGGTGGTTTTGAGGCTGAAGGCAGTTGTAAAGCCTGCAGCCCCCAGGTGTGTGGGGCTACGCAAGCGGTTCCCAAAGAGCTTTAGAACAAGGCATAGTTTTCCCTGCTGGCTCTTTGGGCGAGGGACCAATCTCCAGAGATATGGGCATTTTTGTGCCTGGCGCAGCGCCAAGTGGGAAAGGGTGGTTTTGAGGCTGAAGGCAGCAGGAAAGCCTGCAGCCCCCAGGTGTGTGGGGCTACGCAAGCGGTTCCCAAAGAGCTTTAGAACAAGGCATAGTTTTCCCTGCTGGCTCTTTGGGCGTGGGACCAGTCTCCAGACACACGGCCATTTCTGTGCCTGGCGCGGCGCCAAGTGGGAAAGGGTGGTTTTGAGGCTGAAGGCAGCAGGAAAGCCTGCAGACCCCAGGTCTGTGGGGCTACGCAAGCGGTTCCCAAAGAGCTTTAGAACAAGGCATAGTTTTCCCTCCTGGCTCTTTGGGCGTGGGACCAATCTCCAGACAGATGGCCATTTTTGTGCCTGGCGTGGCGCCAAGTGGGAAAGGGTGGTTTTGAGGCTGAAGGCAGCAGGAAAGCCTGCAGCCCCCAGGTGTGTGGGGCTACGCAAGCGTTTCCCAAAGAGCTTTAGAACAAGGCATAGTTTTCCCTGCTGGCTCTTTGGTCGTGGGACCAATCTCCAGACAGATGGCCATTTTTGTGCCTGGCGCGGCGCCAAGTGGGAAAGGGTGGTTTTGAGGCTGAAGGCAGCAGGAAAGCCTGCAGCCCCCAGGTCTGTGGGGCTACGCAAACGGTTCCCAAAGAGGTTTAGAACAAGGCATAGTTTTCCCTCCTGGCTTTATGAGCGTGGGACCAATCTCCAGACAGATGGCCATTTTTGTGCCTGGGGCGGCGCCAAGTGGGAAAGGGTGGTTTTGAGGCTGAAGGCAGTTGTAAAGCCTGCAGCCCCCAGGTCTGTGGGGCTACGCAAGCGGTTCCCAAAGAGCTTTAGAACAAGGCATAGTTTTCCCTGCTGGCTCTTTGGGCGTGGGACCAATCTCCAGAGATATGGGCATTTTTGTGCCTGGCGCGGCGCCAAGTGGGAAAGGGTGGTTTTGAGGCTGAAGGCAGCAGGAAAGCCTGCAGCCCCCAGGTCTGTGGGGCTACATAAGCGTTTCCCAAAGAGCTTTAGAACAAGGCATAGATTTCCCTGCTGGCTCTTTGGGCGTGGGACCAATCTCCAGCCATATGGCCATTTTTGGGCCTGGCGTGGCGCCAAGTGGGAAAGGGTGGTTTTGAGGCTGAAGGCAGCAGGAAAGCCTGCAGCCCCCAGGTCTGTTTGGCTACGCAAGCGGTTCCCAAAGAGCTTTAGAACAAGGCATAGTTTTCCCTGCTGGCTCTTTGGGCATGGGACCAATCTCCAGACAAATGGCCATTTTTGTGCCTGGTGCGGCGCCTAGTGGGAAAGGGTGGTTTTGAGGCTGAAGGCAGCAGGAAAGCCTGCAGCCCCCAGGTCTGTGGGGCTACGCAAGCGTTTCCCAAAGAGCTTTAGAACAAGGCATAGTTTTCCCTGCTGGCTCTTTGGGCGTGGGACCAATCTCCAGACAGATGGCCATTTTTGGGCCTGGCACGGCACCAAGTGGGAAAGGGTGGTTTTGAGGCTGAAGGCAGCAGGAAAGCCTGCAGCCCCCAGGTCTGTGGGGCTACGCAAGCGGTTCCCAAAGAGCTTTAGAACAAGGCATAGTTTTCCCTGCTGGCTCTTTGGGCGTGGGACCAATCTCCAGACAGATGGCCATTTTTGTGCCTGGCGCGGCGCCAAGTGGGAAAGGGTGGTTTTGAGGCTGAAGGCAGCAGGAAAGCCTGCAGCCCCCAGGTGTGTGGGGCTACGCAAGCGTTTCCCAAAGAGCTTTAGAACAAGGCATAGTTTTCCCTGCTGGCTCTTTGGGAGTGGGACCAATCTCCAGACAGATGGCCATTTTTGTGCCTGGCGCGGCGCCAAGTGGGAAAGGGTGGTTTTGAGGCTGAAGGCAGCAGGAAAGCCTGCAGCCCCCAGGTCTGTGGGGCTACGCAAACGGTTCCCAAAGAGGTTTAGAACAAGGCATAGTTTTCCCTCCTGGCTTTATGAGCGTGGGACCAATCTCCAGCCATATGGCCATTTTTGTGCCTGGGGCGGCGCCAAGTGGGAAAGGGTGGTTTTGAGGCTGAAGGCAGTTGTAAAGCCTGCAGCCCCCAGGTGTGTGGGGCTACGCAAGCGGTTCCCAAAGAGCTTTAGAACAAGGCATAGATTTCCCTGCTGGCTCTTTGGGCGTGGGACCAATCTCCAGCCATATGGCCATTTTTGGGCCTGGCGTGGCGCCAAGTGGGAAAGGGTGGTTTTGAGGCTGAAGGCAGCAGGAAAGCCTGCAGCCCCCAGGTCTGTTTGGCTACGCAAGCGGTTCCCAAAGAGCTTTAGAACAAGGCATAGTTTTCCCTGCTGGCTCTTTGGGCATGGGACCAATCTCCAGACAAATGGCCATTTTTGTGCCTGGTGCGGCGCCTAGTGGGAAAGGGTGGTTTTGAGGCTGAAGGCAGCAGGAAAGCCTGCAGCCCCCAGGTCTGTGGGGCTACGCAAGCGTTTCCCAAAGAGCTTTAGAACAAGGCATAGTTTTCCCTGCTGGCTCTTTGGGCGTGGGACCAATCTCCAGACAGATGGCCATTTTTGGGCCTGGCACGGCACCAAGTGGGAAAGGGTGGTTTTGAGGCTGAAGGCAGCAGGAAAGCCTGCAGCCCCCAGGTCTGTGGGGCTACGCAAGCGGTTCCCAAAGAGCTTTAGAACAAGGCATAGTTTTCCCTGCTGGCTCTTTGGGCGTGGGACCAATCTCCAGACAGATGGCCATTTTAGTGCCTGGCGCGGCGCCAAGTGGGAAAGGGTGGTTTTGAGGCTGAAGGCAGCAGGAAAGCCTGCAGCCCCCAGGTGTGTGGGGCTACGCAAGCGGTTCCCAAAGAGCTTTAGAACAAGGCATAGTTTTCCCTGCTGGCTCTTTGGGCGAGGGACCAATCTCCAGAGATATGGGCATTTTTGTGCCTGGCGCGGCGCCAAGTGGGAAAGGGTGGTTTTGAGGCTGAAGGCAGCAGGAAAGCCTGCAGCCCCCAGGTCTGTGGGGCTACGCAAGCGGTTCCCAAAGAGCTTTAGAACAAGGCATAGTTTTCCCTGCTGGCTCTTTGGGCGTGGGACCAATCTCCGGACAGATGGCCATTTTTGGGCCTGGTGTGGCGCCAAGTGGGAAAGGGTGGTTTTGAGTCTGAAGGCAGCAGGAAAGCCTGCAGCCCCCAGGTGTGTGGGGCTACGCAAGCGGTTCCCAAAGAGCTTTAGAACAAGGCATAGTTTTCCCTGCTGGCTCTTTGGGCGTGGCACCAGTCTCCAGACACACGGCCATTTCTGTGCCTGGCGCGGCGCCAAGTGGGAAAGGGTGGTTTTGAGGCTGAAGGCAGCAGGAAAGCCTGCAGACCCCAGGTCTGTGGGGCTACGCAAGCGGTTCCCAAAGAGCTTTAGAACAAGGCATAGTTTTCCCTCCTGGCTCTTTGGGCGTGGGACCAATCTCCAGACAGATGGCCATTTTTGTGCCTGGCGTGGCGCCAAGTGGGAAAGGGTGGTTTTGAGGCTGAAGGCAGCAGGAAAGCCTGCAGCCCCCAGGTGTGTGGGGCTACGCAAGCGGTTCCCAAAGAGCTTTAGAACAAGGCATAGTTTTCCCTGCTGGCTCTTTGGGCGTGGGACCAATCTCCAGACAGATGGCCATTTTTGTGCCTGGCGCGGCGCCAAGTGGGAAAGGGTGGTTTTGAGGCTGAAGGCAGCAGGAAAGCCTGCAGCCCCCAGGTCTGTGGGGCTACGCAAACGGTTCCCAAAGAGGTTTAGAACAAGGCATAGTTTTCCCTCCTGGCTTTATGAGCGTGGGACCAATCTCCAGACAGATGGCCATTTTTGTGCCTGGGGCGGCGCCAAGTGGGAAAGGGTGGTTTTGAGGCTGAAGGCAGTTGTAAAGCCTGCAGCCCCCAGGTGTGTGGGGCTACGCAAGCGGTTCCCAAAGAGCTTTAGAACAAGGCATAGATTTCCCTGCTGGCTCTTTGGGCGTGGGACCAATCTCCAGACAGATGGCCATTTTTGTGCCTGACGCGGCGCCAAGTGGGAAAGGGTGGTTTTGAGGCTGAAGGCAGCAGGAAAGCCTGCAGCCCCCAGGTCTGTTTGGCTACGCAAGCGGTTCCCAAAGAGCTTTAGAACAAGGCATAGTTTTCCCTGCTGGCTCTTTGGGCATGGGACCAATCTCCAGACAAATGGCCATTTTTGTGCCTGGTGCGGCGCCTAGTGGGAAAGGGTGGTTTTGAGGCTGAAGGCAGCAGGAAAGCCTGCAGCCCCCAGGTCTGTGGGGCTACGCAAGCGTTTCCCAAAGAGCTTTAGAACAAGGCATAGTTTTCCCTGCTGGCTCTTTGGGCGTGGGACCAATCTCCAGACAGATGGCCATTTTTGGGCCTGGCACGGCACCAAGTGGGAAAGGGTGGTTTTGAGGCTGAAGGCAGCAGGAAAGCCTGCAGCCCCCAGGTGTGTGGGGCTACGCAAGCGGTTCCCAAAGAGCTTTAGAACAAGGCATAGTTTTCCCTGCTGGCTCTTTGGGCGTGGGACCAATCTCCAGACAGATGGCCATTTTAGTGCCTGGCGCGGCGCCAAGTGGGAAAGGGTGGTTTTGAGGCTGAAGGCAGCAGGAAAGCCTGCAGCCCCCAGGTGTGTGGGGCTACGCAAGCGGTTCCCAAAGAGCTTTAGAACAAGGCATAGTTTTCCCTGCTGGCTCTTTGGGCGAGGGACCAATCTCCAGAGATATGGGCATTTTTGTGCCTGGCGCGGCGCCAAGTGGGAAAGGGTGGTTTTGAGGCTGAAGGCAGCAGGAAAGCCTGCAGCCCCCAGGTCTGTGGGGCTACGCAAACGGTTCCCAAAGAGCTTTAGAACAAGGCATAGTTTTCCCTGCTGGCTCTTTGGGCGTGGGACCAATCTCCAGACAGATGGCCATTTTTGGGCCTGGTGTGGCGCCAAGTGGGAAAGGGTGGTTTTGAGTCTGAAGGCAGCAGGAAAGCCTGCAGCCCCCAGGTGTGTGGGGCTACGCAAGCGTTTCCCAAAGAGCTTTAGAACAAGGCATAGTTTTCCCTGCTGGCTCTTTGGGCGTGGGACCAATCTCCAGCCATATGGCCATTTTTGTGCCTGGCGCGGCGCCAAGTGGGAAAGGGTGGTTTTGAGGCTGAAGGCAGCAGGAAAGCCTGCAGCCCCCAGGTCTGTGGGGCTGCGCAAGCGTTTCCCAAAGAGCTTTAGAACAAGGCATAGTTTTCCCTGCTGGCTCTTTGGGCGTGGGACCAATCTCCAGAGATATGGGCATTTTTGTGCCTGGCGCGGCGCCAAGTGGGAAAGTGTGGTTTTGAGGCTGAAGGCAGCAGGAAAGGCTGCAGCCCCCAGGTGTGTGGGGCTACGCAAGCGGTTCCCAAAGAGCTTTAGAACAAGGCATAGTTTTCCCTGCTGGCTCTTTGGGCGTGGGACCAATCTCCAGCCATACGGGCATTTTTGGTCCTGGCGCGGCGCCAAGTGGGAAAGGGTGGTTTTGAGGCTGAAGGCAGCAGGAAAGCCTGCAGCCCCCAGGTGTGTGGGGCTACGCAAGCGGTTCCCAAAGAGCTTTAGAACAAGGCATAGTTTTCCCTGCTGGCTCTTTGGGCGTGGGACCAATCTCCAGACAGATGGCCATTTTTGTGCCTGGCGCGGCGCCAAGTGGGAAAGGGTGGTTTTGAGGCTGAAGGCAGCAGGAAAGCTTGCAGCCCCCAGGTGTGTGGGGCTACGCAAGCGGTTCCCAAAGAGTTTTAGAACAAGGCATAGTTTTCCCTGCTGGCTTTATGAGCGTGGGACCAATCTCCAGACAGATGGCCATTTTTGGGCCTGGCACGGCGCCAAGCGGGAAAGGGTGGTTTTGAGGCTGAAGGCGGTTGGAAAGCCTGCAGCCCCCAGGTCTGTGGGGCTACGCAAGCGGTTCCCAAAGAGCTTTAGAACAAGGCATAGTTTTCCCTGCTGGCTCTTTGGGCGTGGGACCAATCTCCAGCCATATGGCCATTTTTGGGCCTGGCGTGGCGTGAAGTGGGAAAGGGTGGTTTTGAGGCTGAAGGCAGCAGGAAAGCCTGCAGCCCCCAGGTGTGTGGGGCTACGCAAGCGGTTCCCAAAGAGCTTTAGAACAAGGCATAGTTTTCCCTGCTGGCTCTTTGGGCGTGGGACCAATCTCCAGACAGATGGCCATTTTTGTGCCTGGCGCGGCGCCTAGTGGGAAAGGGTGGTTTTGAGGCTGAAGGCAGCAGGAAAGCCTGCAGCCCCCAGGTGTGTGGGGCTACGCAAGCGGTTCCCAAAGAGCTTTAGAACAAGGCATAGTTTTCCCTGCTGGCTCTTTGGGCGAGGGACCAATCTCCAGAGATATGGGCATTTTTGTGCCTGGCGCGGCGCCAAGCGGGAAAGGGTGGTTTTGAGGCTGAAGGCAGCAGGAAAGCCTGCAGCCCCCAGGTCTGTGGGGCTACGCAAGCGTTTCCCAAAGAGCTTTAGAACAAGACATAGATTTCCCTGCTGGCTCTTTGGGCGTGGGACCAATCTCCAGCCATATGGGCATTTTTGGGCCTGGCGCGGCGCCAAGTGGGAAAGGGTGGTTTTGAGGCTGAAGGCAGCAGGAAAGCCTGCAGCCCCCAGGTCTGTGTGGCTGCGCAAGCGGTTCCGAAAGAGCTTTAGAACAAGGCATAGTTTTCCCTGCTGGCTCTTTGGGCGTGGGACCAATCTCCGGACAGATGGCTATTTTTGGGCCTGGTGTGGCGTCAAGTGGGAAAGGGTGTTTTTGAGGCTGAAGGCAGCAGGAAAGCCTGCAGCCCCCAGGTGTGTGGGGCTACGCAAGCGGTTCCCAAAGAGCTTTAGAACAAGGCATAGTTTTCCCTGCTGGCTCTTTGGGCGTGGGACCAGTCTCCAGACACACGGCCATTTCTGTGCCTGGCGCGGCGCCAAGTGGGAAAGGGTGGTTTTGAGGCTGAAGGCAGCAGGAAAGCCTGCAGACCCCAGGTCTGTGGGGCTACGCAAGCGGTTCCCAAAGAGCTTTAGAACAAGACATAGTTTTCCCTCCTGGCTCTTTGGGCGTGGGACCAATCTCCAGACAGATGGCCATTTTTGTGCCTGGCGTGGCGCCAAGTGGGAAAGGGTGGTTTTGAGGCTGAAGGCAGCAGGAAAGCCTGCAGCCCCCAGGTGTGTGGGGCTACGCAAGCATTTCCCAAAGAGCTTTAGAACAAGGCATAGTTTTCCCTGCTGGCTCTTTGGGCGTGGGACCAATCTCCAGACAGATGGCCATTTTTGTGCCTGGCGCGGCGCCAAGTGGGAAAGGGTGGTTTTGAGGCTGAAGGCAGCAGGAAAGCCTGCAGCCCCCAGGTCTGTGGGGCTACGCAAACGGTTCCCAAAGAGGTTTAGAACAAGGCATAGTTTTCCCTGCTGGCTTTATGAGCGTGGGACCAATCTCCAGCCATATGGCCATTTTTGTGCCTGGCGCGGCGCCAAGTGGGAAAGGGTGGTTTTGAGGCTGAAGGCAGTTGTAAAGCCTGCAGCCCCCAGGTCTGTTTGGCTACGCAAGCGGTTCCCAAAGAGCTTTAGAACAAGGCATAGTTTTCCCTGCTGGCTCTTTGGGCATGGGACCAATCTCCAGACAAATGGCCATTTTTGTGCCTGGCGCGGCGCCTAGTGGGAAAGGGTGGTTTTGAGGCTGAAGGCAGCAGGAAAGCCTGCAGCCCCCAGGTCTGTGGGGCTACGCAAGCGTTTCCCAAAGAGCTTTAGAACAAGGCATAGTTTTCCCTGCTGGCTCTTTGGGCGTGGGACCAATCTCCAGACAGATGGCCATTTTTGGGCCTGGCACGGCACCAAGTGGGAAAGGGCGGTTTTGAGGCTGAAGGCAGCAGGAAAGCCTGCAGCCCCCAGGTCTGTGGGGCTACGCAAGCGGTTCCCAAAGAGCTTTAGAACAAGGCATAGTTTTCCCTGCTGGCTCTTTGGGCGTGGGACCAATCTCCACACAGATGGCCATTTTAGTGCCTGGCGCGGCGCCAAGTGGGAAAGGGTGGTTTTGAGGCTGAAGGCAGCAGGAAAGCCTGCAGCCCCCAGGTGTGTGGGGCTACGCAAGCGGTTCCCAAAGAGCTTTAGAACAAGGCATAGTTTTCCCTGCTGGCTCTTTGGGCGAGGGACCAATCTCCAGAGATATGGGCATTTTTGTGCCTGGCGCGGCGCCAAGTGGGAAAGGGTGGTTTTGAGGCTGAAGGCAGCAGGAAAGCCTGCAGCCCCCAGGTCTGTGGGGCTACGCAAACGGTTCCCAAAGAGCTTTAGAACAAGGCATAGTTTTCCCTGCTGGCTCTTTGGGCGTGGGACCAATCTCCAGACAGATGGCCATTTTTGGGCCTGGTGTGGCGCCAAGTGGGAAAGGGTGGTTTTGAGTCTGAAGGCAGCAGGAAAGCCTGCAGCCCCCAGGTGTGTGGGGCTACGCAAGCGTTTCCCAAAGAGCTTTAGAACAAGGCATAGTTTTCCCTGCTGGCTCTTTGGGCGTGGGACCAATCTCCAGCCATATGGCCATTTTTGTGCCTGGCGCGGCGCCAAGTGGGAAAGGGTGGTTTTGAGGCTGAAGGCAGCAGGAAAGCCTGCAGCCCCCAGGTCTGTGGGGCTACGCAAGCGGTTCCCAAAGAGCTTTAGAACAAGGCATAGTTTTCCCTGCTGGCTCTTTGGGCGTGGGACCAATCTCCAGAGATATGGGCATTTTTGTGCCTGGCGCGGCGCCAAGTGGGAAAGTGTGGTTTTGAGGCTGAAGGCAGCAGGAAAGGCTGCAGCCCCCAGGTGTGTGGGGCTACGCAAGCGGTTCCCAAAGAGCTTTAGAAAAAGGAAAAGATTTCCCCGCTGGCTCTTTGGGAGTGGGACCACTCTCCAGACATATGGCCATTTTTGTGCCTGGTGCGGCGCCAAGTGGGAAAGGGTGGTTTTGAGGCTGAAGGCAGCAGGAAAGCCTGCAGCCCCCAGGTCTGTTTGGCTACGCAAGCGGTTCCCAAAGAGCTTTAGAACAAGGCATAGTTTTCCCTGCTGGCTCTTTGGGCGTGGGACCAATCTCCAGACAAATGGCCATTTTGGGGCCTGGCACGGCGCCAAGTGGGAAAGGGTGGTTTTGAGGCTGAAGGCAGCAGGAAAGCCTGCAGCCCCCAGGTCTGTGGGGCTACGCAAGCGGTTCCCAAAGAGCTTTAGAACAAGGCATAGTTTTCCCTGCTGGCTCTTTGGGCGTGGGACCAATCTCCAGACAGATGGCCATTTTTGTGCCTGGCGCGGCGCCAAGTGGGAAAGGGTGGTTTTGAGGCTGAAGGCAGCAGGAAAGCTTGCAGCCCCCAGGTGTGTGGGGCTACGCAAGCGGTTCCCAAAGAGTTTTAGAACAAGGCATAGTTTTCCCTGCTGGCTTTATGAGCGTGGGACCAATCTCCAGACAGATGGCCATTTTTGGGCCTGGCACGGCGCCAAGCGGGAAAGGGTGGTTTTGAGACTGAAGGCGGTTGGAAAGCCTGCAGCCCCCAGGTCTGTGGGGCTACGCAAGCGGTTCCCAAAGAGCTTTAGAACAAGGCATAGTTTTCCCTGCTGGCTCTTTGGGCGTGGGACCAATCTCCAGCCATATGGCCATTTTTGGGCCTGGCGTGGCGTGAAGTGGGAAAGGGTGGTTTTGAGGCTGAAGGCAGCAGGAAAGCCTGCAGCCCCCAGGTGTGTGGGGCTACGCAAGCGTTTCCCAAAGAGCTTTAGAACAAGGCATAGTTTTCCCTGCTGGCTCTTTGGGCGTGGGACCAATCTCCAGACAGATGGCCATTTTTGTGCCTGGCGCGGCGCCAAGTGGGAAAGGGTGGTTTTGAGGCTGAAGGCAGCAGGAAAGCCTGCAGCCCCCAGGTGTGTGGGGCTACGCAAGCGGTTCCCAAAGAGTTTTAGAACAAGGCATAGATTTCCCTGCTGGCTCTTTGGGCGTGGGACCAATCTCCAGACAGATGGCCATTTTTGGGCCTGGCGCGGCGCCAAGTGGGAAAGGGTGGTTTTGAGGCTGAAGGCAGTTGGAAAGCCTGCAGCCCCCAGGTCTGTGGGGCTACGCAAGCATTTCCCAAAGAGCTTTAGAACAAGGCATAGATTTCCCTGCTGGCTCTTTGGGCGTGGGACCAATCTCCAGAGATATGGGCATTTTTGGGCCTGGCGCGGCGCCAAGTGAGAAAGTGTGGTTTTGAGGCTGAAGGCAGCAGGAAAGCCTGCAGCCCCCAGGTCTGTGGGGCTGCGCAAGCGTTTCCCAAAGAGCTTTAGAACAACGCATAGTTTTCCCTGATGGCTCTTTGGGCGTGGGACCAATCTCCAGCCATATGGCCATTTTTGGGCCTGGCGCGGCGCCAAGTGGGAAAGGGTGGTTTTGAGGCTGAAGGCAGCAGGAAAGCCTGCAGCCCCCAGGTCTGTTTGGCTACGCAAGCAGTTCCCAAAGAGCTTTAGAACAAGGCATAGTTTTCCCTGCTGGCTCTTTGGGCGTGGGACCAATCTCCAGACACACGGCCATTTTTGGTCCTGGCGCGGCGCCAAGTGGGAAAGGGTGGTTTTGAGGCTGAAGGCAGCAGGAAAGCCTGCAGCCCCCAGGTCTGTGGGGCTACGCAAGCGGTTCCCAAAGAGCTTTAGAACAAGGCATAGTTTTCCCTGCTGGCTCTTTGGGCGTGGGACCAATCTCCAGGGATGTGGCCATTTTTGTGCCTGGCGTGTCGCCAAGTGGGAAAGGGTGGTTTTGAGGCTGAAGGCAGCAGGAAAGCCTGCAGCCCCCAGGTCTGTGGGGCTAAGCAAGCGGTTCCCAAAGAGCTTTAGAACAAGGCATAGTTTTCCCTGCTGGCTCTTTGGGCGTGGGACCAATCTCCAGACAGATGGCCATTTTTGTGCCTGGCGCGGCGCCAAGTGGGAAAGGGTGGTTTTGAGGCTGAAGGCAGCAGGAAAGCTTGCAGCCCCCAGGTGTGTGGGGCTACGCAAGCGGTTCCCAAAGAGTTTTAGAACAAGGCATAGTTTTCCCTGCTGGCTTTATGAGCGTGGGACCAATCTCCAGACAGATGGCCATTTTTGGGCCTGGCGCGGCGCCAAGTGGGAAAGGGTGGTTTTGAGGCTGAAGGCAGCAGGAAAGCCTGCAGCCCCCAGGTCTGTTTGGCTACGCAAGCGGTTCCCAAAGAGCTTTAGAACAAGGCATAGTTTTCCCTGCTGGCTCTTTGGGCGTGGGACCAATCTCCAGACAGACGGCCATTTTTGTGCCTGGCGCGGCGCCAAGTGGGAAAGGGTGGTTTTGAGGCTGAAGGCAGCAGGAAAGCCTGCAGCCCCCAGGTCTGTGGGGCTACGCAAGCGGTTCCCAAAGAGCTTTAGAACAAGGCATAGTTTTCCCTGCTGGCTCTTTGGGCGTGGGACCAGTCTCCAGACAGATGGCCATTTTTGTGCCTGGCGCGGCGCCAAGTGGGAAAGGGTGGTTTTGAGGCTGAAGGCAGCAGGAAAGCCTGCAGCCCCCAGGTCTGTGGGGCTACGCAAGCGGTTCCCAAAGAGCTTTAGAACAAGGCATAGTTTTCCCTGCTGGCTCTTTGGGCGTGGGACCAATCTCCAGGGATGTGGCCATTTTTTTGCCTGGCGCGTCGCCAAGTGGGAAAGGGTGGTTTTGAGGCTGAAGGCAGCAGAAAAGCCTGCAGCCCCCAGGTCTGTGGGGCTACGCAAGCGGTTCCCAAAGAGCTTTAGAACAAGGCATAGTTTTCCTTGCTGGCTCTTTGGGCGTGGGACCAATCTCCAGAGATATGGGCATTTTTGTGCCTGGCGCGGTGCCAAGTGGGAAAGGGTGGTTTTGAGGCTGAAGGCAGCAGGAAAGGCTGCAGCCCCCAGGTCTGTGGGGCTGCGCAAGCGTTTCCCAAAGAGCTTTAGATCAAGACATAGTTTTCCCTGCTGGCTCTTTGGGCGTGGGACCAATCTCCAGCCATATGGCCATTTTTGGGCCTGGCGCGGCGCCAAGTGGGAAAGGGTGGTTTTGAGGCTGAAGGCAGCAGGAAAGCCTGCAGCCCCCAGGTGTGTGTGGCTGCGCAAGCGGTTCCCAAAGAGCTTTAGAACAAGGCATAGTTTTCCCTGCTGGCTCTTTGGGCGTGGGACCAATCTCCAGACAGATGGCCATTTTTGTGCCTGGCGCGGCGCCAAGTGGGAAAGGGTGGTTTTGAGGCTGAAGGCAGCAGGAAAGCCTGCAGCCCCCAGGTGTGTGGGGCTACGCAAGCGGTTCCCAAAGAGCTTTAGAACAAGGCATAGTTTTCCCTGCTGGCTCTTTGTGCGAGGGACCAATCTCCAGAGATATGGGCATTTTTGTGCCTAGCGCGGCGCCAAGTGGGAAAGGGTGGTTTTGAGGCTGAAGGCAGTTGGAAAGCCTGCAGCCCCCAGGTCTGTGGGGCTACGCAAGCATTTCCCAAAGAGCTTTAGAACAAGGCATAGTTTTCCCTGCTGGCTCTTTGGGCGTGGGACCAATCTCCAGCCATATGGCCATTTTTGGGCCTGGCGCGGCGCCAAGTGGGAAAGGGTGGTTTTGAGGCTGAAGGCAGCAGGAAAGCCTGCAGCCCCCAGGTGTGTGAGGCTACGCAAGCGTTTCCCAAAGAGCTTTAGAACAAGGCATAGTTTTCCCTGCTGGCTCTTTGGGCGTGGGACCAATCTCCAGCCATATGGCCATTTTTGTGCCTGGCGCGGCGCCAAGTGGGAAAGGGTGGTTTTGAGGCTGAAGGCAGTAGGAAAGCCTGCAGCCCCCAGGTGTGTGGGGCTACGCAAGCGGTTCCCAAAGAGCTTTAGAACAAGGCATAGTTTTCCCTGCTGGCTCTTTGTGCGTGGGACCAATCTCCAGAGATATGGGCATTTTTGGGCCTGGCGCCGCGCCAAGTGGGAAAGGGTGGTTTTGAGGCTGAAGGCAGCAGGAAAGCCTGCAGCCCCCAGGTGTGTGTGGCTGCGCAAGCGGTTCCCAAAGAGCTTTAGAACAAGGCATAGTTTTCCCTGCTGGCTCTTTGGGCGTGGGACCAATCTCCGGACAGATGGCTATTTTTGGGCCTGGCGTGGCGTCAAGTGGGAAAGGGTGTTTTTGAGGCTGAAGGCAACAGGAAAGGCTGCAGCCCCCAGGTGTGTGGGGCTACGCAAGCGGTTCCCAAAGAGCTTTAGAACAAGGCATAGTTTTCCCTGCTGGCTCTTTGGGCGTGGGACCAATCTCCAGCCATACGGGTATTTTTGGGCCTGGCGCCACGCCAAGTGGGAAAGGGTGGTTTTGAGGCTGAAGGCAGCAGGAAAGCCTGCAGCCCCCAGGTGTGTGGGGCTACGCAAGCGGTTCCCAAAGAGCTTTAGAACAAGGCATAGTTTTCCCTGCTGGCTCTTTGGGCGTGGGACCAATCTCCAGACAGATGGCCATTTTTGTGCCTGGCGCGGCGCCAAGTGGGAAAGGGTGGTTTTGAGGCTGAAGGCAGCAGGAAAGCCTGCAGCCCCCAGGTCTGTGGGGCTACGCAAGCGGTTCCCAAAGAGCTTTAGAACAAGGCATAGTTTTCCCTGCTGGCTCTTTGGGCGTGGGACCAATCTCCAGGGATGTGGCCATTTTTGTGCCTGGCGCGTCGCCAAGTGGGAAAGGGTGGTTTTGAGGCTGAAGGCAGCAGGAAAGCCTGCAGCCCCCAGGTGTGTGGGGCTACGCAAGCGGTTCCCAAAGAGCTTTAGAACAAGGCATAGTTTTCCTTGCTGGCTCTTTGGGCGTGGGACCAATCTCCAGAGATATGGGCATTTTTGTGCCTGGCGCGGTGCCAAGTGAGAAAGTGTGGTTTTGAGGCTGAAGGCAGCAGGAAAGGCTGCAGCCCCCAGGTCTGTGGGGCTGCGCAAGCGTTTCCCAAAGAGCTTTAGATCAAGGCATAGTTTTCCCTGCTGGCTCTTTGGGCGTGGGACCAATCTCCAGCCATATGGCCATTTTTGGGCCTGGCGCGGCGCCAAGTGGGAAAGGGTGGTTTTGAGGCTGAAGGCAGCAGGAAAGCTTGCAGCCCCCAGGTGTGTGGGGCTACGCAAGCGGTTCCCAAAGAGTTTTAGAACAAGGCATAGTTTTCCCTGCTGGCTTTATGAGCGTGGGACCAATCTCCAGACAGATGGCCATTTTTGGGCCTGGCACGGCGCCAAGCGGGAAAGGGTGGTTTTGAGGCTGAAGGCGGTTGGAAAGCCTGCAGCCCCCAGGTCTGTGGGGCTACGCAAGCGGTTCCCAAAGAGCTTTAGAACAAGGCATAGATTTCCCTGCTGGCTCTTTGGGCGTGGGACCAATCTCCAGCCATATGGACATTTTTGGGGCTGGCGTGGCGTGAAGTGGGAAAGGGTGGTTTTGAGGCTGAAGGCAGCAGGAAAGCCTGCAGCCCCCAGGTGTGTGGGGCTACGCAAGCGGTTCCCAAAGAGCTTTAGAACAAGGCATAGATTTCCCTGCTGGCTCTTTGGGCGTGGGACCAATTTCCAGACAGATGGCCATTTTTGGGCCTAGCGCGGCGCCAAGTGGGAAAGAGTGGTTTTGAGGCTGAAGGCAGTTGGAAAGCCTGCAGCCCCCAGGTCTGTGGGGCTACGCAAGCATTTCCCAAAGAGCTTTAGAACAAGGCATAGTTTTCCCTGCTGGCTCTTTGGGCGTGGGAGCAATCTCCAGGGATGTGGCCATTTTTGTGCCTGGCGCGTCGCCAAGTGGGAAAGGGTGGTTTTGAGGCTGAAGGCAGCAGGAAAGCCTGCAGCCCACAGGTCTGTGGGGCTACGCAAGCGGTTCCCAAAGAGCTTTAGAACAAGGCATAGTTTTCCCTGCTGGCTCCTTGGGAGTGGGACCACTCTAAAGTGATGTGGCCATTTTTGTGCCTGGCGCGTCGCCAAGTGGGAAAGGGTGGTTTTGAGGCTGAAGGCAGCAGGAAAGCTTGCAGCCCCCAGTTGTGTGGGGCTACGCAAGCGGTTCCCAAAGAGCTTTAGAAAAAGGAAAAGATTTCCCCGCTGGCTCTTTGGGAGTGGGACCACTCTCCAGACATATGGCCATTTTTGTGCCTGGTGCGGCGCCAAGTGGGAAAGGGTGGTTTTGAGGCTGAAGGCAGCAGGAAAGCCTGCAGCCCCCAGGTCTGTTTGGCTACGCAAGCGGTTCCCAAAGAGCTTTAGAACAAGGCATAGTTTTCCCTGCTGGCTCTTTGGGCGTGGGACCAATCTCCAGGGATGTGGCCATTTTTGTGCCTGGCGCGTCGCCAAGTGGGAAAGGGTGGTTTTGAGGCTGAAGGCAGCAGGAAAGCCTGCAGCCCCCAGGTGTGTGGGGCTACGCAAGCGGTTCCCAAAGAGCTTTAGAACAAGGCATAGTTTTCCCTGCTGGCTCTTTGGGCGTGGGACCAATCTCCAGACAGATGGCCATTTTTGTGCCTGGCGCGGCGCCAAGTGGGAAAGGGTGGTTTTGAGGCTGAAGGCAGCAGGAAAGCTTGCAGCCCCCAGGTGTGTGGGGCTACGCAAGCGGTTCCCAAAGAGTTTTAGAACAAGGCATAGTTTTCCCTGCTGGCTTTATGAGCGTGGGACCAATCTCCAGACAGATGGCCATTTTTGGGCCTGGCGCGGCGCCAAGCGGGAAAGGGTGGTTTTGAGGCTGAAGGCGGTTGGAAAGCCTGCAGCCCCCAGGTCTGTGGGGCTACGCAAGCGGTTCCCAAAGAGCTTTAGAACAAGGCATAGTTTTCCCTGCTGGCTCTTTGGGCGTGGGACCAATCTCCAGCCATATGGCCATTTTTGGGCCTGGCGCGGCGCCAAGTGGGAAAGGGTGGTTTTGAGGCTGAAGGCAGCAGGAAAGCCTGCAGCCCCCAGGTGTGTGGGGCTACGCAAGCGGTTCCCAAAGAGCTTTAGAACAAGGCATAGTTTTCCCTGCTGGCTCTTTGGGCGTGGGACCAATCTCCAGACAGATGGCCATTTTTGGGCCTGGCGCGGCGCCAAGTGGGAAAGGGTGGTTTTGAGGCTGAAGGCAGCAGGAAAGCCTGCAGCCCCCAGGTGTGTGGGGCTACGCAAGCGGTTCCCAAAGAGCTTTAGAACAAGGCATAGATTTCCCTGCTGGCTCTTTGGGCGTGGGACCAATCTCCAGACAGATGGCCATTTTTGGGCCTGGCGCGGCGCCAAGCGGGAAAGGGTGGTTTTGAGGCTGAAGGCAGTTGGAAAGCCTGCAGCCCCCAGGTGTGTGGGGCTACGCAAGCGTTTCCCAAAGAGCTTTAGAACAAGGCATAGTTTTCCCTGCTGGCTCTTTGGGCGTGGGACCAATCTCCAGACAGATGGCCATTTTTGGGCCTGGCGCGGCGCCAAGTGGGAAAGGGTGGTTTTGAGGCTGAAGGCAGCAGGAAAGCCTGCAGCCCCCAGGTGTGTGGGGCTACGCAAGCGGTTCCCAAAGAGCTTTAGAACAAGGCATAGTTTTCCCTGCTGCCTCTTTGGGCGTGGGACCAATCTCCAGCCAGATGGCCATTTTTGGTCCTGGCGCGGCGCCAAGTGGGAAAGTGTGGTTTTGAGGCTGAAGGCAGCAGGAAAGGCTGCAGCCCCCAGGGGTGTGGGGCTACGCAAGCGGTTCCCAAAGAGCTTTAGAAAAAGGAAAAGATTTCCCCGCTGGCTCTTTGGGAGTGGGACCATTCTCCAGACATATGGCCATTTTTGTGCCTGGTGCGGCGCCAAGTGGGAAAGGGTGGTTTTGAGGCTGAAGGCAGCAGGAAAGCCTGCAGCCCCCAGGTCTGTTTGGCTACGCAAGCGGTTCCCAAAGAGCTTTAGAACAAGGCATAGTTTTCCCTGCTGGCTCTTTGGGCGTGGGACCAATCTCCAGACAAATGGCCATTTTGGGGCCTGGCACGGCGCCAAGTGGGAAAGGGTGGTTTTGAGGCTGAAGGCAGCAGGAAAGCCTGCAGCCCCCAGGTCTGTGGGGCTACGCAAGCGGTTCCCAAAGAGCTTTAGAACAAGGCATAGTTTTCCCTGCTGGCTCTTTGGGCGTGGGACCAATCTCCAGACAGATGGCCATTTTTGTGCCTGGCGCGGCGCCAAGTGGGAAAGGGTGGTTTTGAGGCTGAAGGCAGCAGGAAAGCTTGCAGCCCCCAGGTGTGTGGGGCTACGCAAGCGGTTCCCAAAGAGTTTTAGAACAAGGCATAGTTTTCCCTGCTGGCTTTATGAGCGTGGGACCAATCTCCAGACAGATGGCCATTTTTGGGCCTGGCACGGCGCCAAGCGGGAAAGGGTGGTTTTGAGGCTGAAGGCGGTTGGAAAGCCTGCAGCCCCCAGGTCTGTGGGGCTACGCAAGCGGTTCCCAAAGAGCTTTAGAACAAGGCATAGATTTCCCTGCTGGCTCTTTGGGCGTGGGACCAATCTCCAGCCATATGGACATTTTTGGGCCTGGCGTGGCGTGAAGTGGGAAAGGGTGGTTTTGAGGCTGAAGGCAGCAGGAAAGCCTGCAGCCCCCAGGTGTGTGGGGCTACGCAAGCGGTTCCCAAAGAGCTTTAGAACAAGGCATAGATTTCCCTGCTGGCTCTTTGGGCGTGGGACCAATCTCCAGACAGATGGCCATTTTTGTGCCTGGCGCGGCGCCAAGTGGGAAAGAGTGGTTTTGAGGCTGAAGGCAGTTGGAAAGCCTGCAGCCCCCAGGTCTGTGGGGCTACGCAAGCATTTCCCAAAGAGCTTTAGAACAAGGCATAGTTTTCCCTGCTGGCTCTTTGGGCGTGGGACCAATCTCCAGGGATGTGGCCATTTTTGTGCCTGGCGCGTCGCCAAGTGGGAAAGGGTGGTTTTGAGGCTGAAGGCAGCAGGAAAGCCTGCAGCCCCCAGGTGTGTGGGGCTACGCAAGCGGTTCCCAAAGAGCTTTAGAACAAGGCATAGTTTTCCCTGCTGGCTCTTTGGGCGTGGGACCAATCTCCAGACAGATGGCCATTTTTGTGCCTGGCGCGGCGCCAAGTGGGATAGGGTGGTTTTGAGGCTGAAGGCAGCAGGAAAGCTTGCAGCCCCCAGGTGTGTGGGGCTACGCAAGCGGTTCCCAAAGAGTTTTAGAACAAGGCATAGTTTTCCCTGCTGGCTTTATGAGCGTGGGACCAATCTCCAGACAGATGGCCATTTTTGGGCCTGGCGCGGCGCCAAGCGGGAAAGGGTGGTTTTGAGGCTGAAGGCGGTTGGAAAGCCTGCAGCCCCCAGGTCTGTGGGGCTACGCAAGCGGTTCCCAAAGAGCTTTAGAACAAGGCATAGTTTTCCCTGCTGGCTCTTTGGGCGTGGGACCAATCTCCAGCCATATGGCCATTTTTGGGCCTGGCGCGGCGTGAAGTGGGAAAGGGTGGTTTTGAGGCTGAAGGCAGCAGGAAAGCCTGCAGCCCCCAGGTGTGTGGGGCTACGCAAGCGGTTCCCAAAGAGCTTTAGAACAAGGCATAGTTTTCCCTGCTGGCTCTTTGGGCGTGGGACCAATCTCCAGACAGATGGCCATTTTTGGGCCTGGCGCGGCGCCAAGTGGGAAAGGGTGGTTTTGAGGCTGAAGGCAGCAGGAAAGCCTGCAGCCCCCAGGTGTGTGGGGCTACGCAAGCGGTTCCCAAAGAGCTTTAGAACAAGGCATAGATTTCCCTGCTGGCTCTTTGGGCGTGGGACCAATCTCCAGACAGATGGCCATTTTTGGGCCTGGCGCGGCGCCAAGCGGGAAAGGGTGGTTTTGAGGCTGAAGGCAGTTGGAAAGCCTGCAGCCCCCAGGTGTGTGGGGCTACGCAAGCGTTTCCCAAAGAGCTTTAGAACAAGGCATAGTTTTCCCTGCTGGCTCTTTGGGCGTGGGACCAATCTCCAGACAGATGGCCATTTTTGGGCCTGGCGCGGCGCCAAGTGGGAAAGGGTGGTTTTGAGGCTGAAGGCAGCAGGAAAGCCTGCAGCCCCCAGGTGTGTGGGGCTACGCAAGCGGTTCCCAAAGAGCTTTAGAACAAGGCATAGTTTTCCCTGCTGGCTCTTTGGGCGTGGGACCAATCTCCAGCCAGATGGCCATTTTTGGTCCTGGCGAGGCGCCAAGTGGGAAAGTGTGGTTTTGAGGCTGAAGGCAGCAGGAAAGCCTGCAGCCCCCAGGTGTGTGGGGCTACGCAAGCGGTTCCCAAAGAGCTTTAGAAAAAGGAAAAGATTTCCCTGCTGGCTCTTTGGGCATGGGACCATTCTCCAGACATATGGCCATTTTTGTGCCTGGTGCGGCGCCAAGTGGGAAAGGGTGGTTTTGAGGCTGAAGGCAGCAGGAAAGCCTGCAGCCCCCAGGTCTGTTTGGCTACGCAAGCGGTTCCCAAAGAGCTTTAGAACAAGGCATAGTTTTCCCTGCTGGCTCTTTGGGCGTGGGACCAATCTCCAGACAAATGGCCATTTTGGGGCCTGGCACGGCGCCAAGTGGGAAAGGGTGGTTTTGAGGCTGAAGGCAGCAGGAAAGCCTGCAGCCCCCAGGTCTGTGGGGCTACGCAAGCGGTTCCCAAAGAGCTTTAGAACAAGGCATAGTTTTCCCTGCTGGCTCTTTGGGCGTGGGACCAATCTCCAGACAGATGGCCATTTTTGTGCCTGGCGCGGCGCCAAGTGGGAAAGGGTGGTTTTGAGGCTGAAGGCAGCAGGAAAGCTTGCAGCCCCCAGGTGTGTGGGGCTACGCAAGCGGTTCCCAAAGAGTTTTAGAACAAGGCATAGTTTTCCCTGCTGGCTTTATGAGCGTGGGACCAATCTCCAGACAGATGGCCATTTTTGGGCCTGGCACGGCGCCAAGCGGGAAAGGGTGGTTTTGAGGCTGAAGGCGGTTGGAAAGCCTGCAGCCCCCAGGACTGTGGGGCTACGCAAGCGGTTCCCAAAGAGCTTTAGAACAAGGCATAGATTTCCCTGCTGGCTCTTTGGGCGTGGGACCAATCTCCAGCCATATGGCCATTTTTGGGCCTGGCGTGGCGTGAAGTGGGAAAGGGTGGTTTTGAGGCTGAAGGCGGTTGGAAAGCCTGCAGCCCCCAGGTCTGTGGGGCTACGCAAGCGGTTCCCAAAGAGCTTTAGAACAAGGCATAGATTTCCCTGCTGGCTCTTTGGGCGTGGGACCAATCTCCAGACAGATGGCCATTTTTGGGCCTGGCGCGGCGCCAAGTGGGAAAGGGTGGTTTTGAGGCTGAAGGCAGTTGGAAAGCCTGCAGCCCCCAGGTCTGTGGGGCTACGTAAGCATTTCCCAAAGAGCTTTAGAACAAGGCATAGTTTTCCCTGCTGGCTCTTTGGGCGTGGGACCAATCTCCAGCCATATGGCCATTTTTGGGCCTGGCGCGGCGCCAAGTGGGAAAGCGTGGTTTTGAGGCTGAAGGCAGCAGGAAAGCCTGCAGACCCCAGGTCTGTTTGGCTACGCAAGCGGTTCCCAAAGAGCTTTAGAACAAGGCATAGTTTTCCCTGCTGGCTCTTTGGGCGTGGGACCAATCTCCAGACAAATGGCCATTTTGGGGCCTGGCACGGCGCCAAGTGGGAAAGGGTGGTTTTGAGGCTGAAGGCAGCAGGAAAGCCTGCAGCCCCCAGGTCTGTGTGGCTGCGCAAGCGGTTCCCAAAGAGCTTTAGAACAAGGCATAGATTTCCCTGCTGGCTCTTTGGGCGTGGGACCAATCTCCAGCCATATGGACATTTTTGGGCCTGGCGTGGCGTGAAGTGGGAAAGGGTGGTTTTGAGGCTGAAGGCAGCAGGAAAGCCTGCAGCCCCCAGGTCTGTGGGGCTACGCAAGCGGTTCCCAAAGAGCTTTAGAACAAGGCATAGATTTCCCTGCTGGCTCTTTGGGCGTGGGACCAATCTCCAGACAGATGGCCATTTTTGGGCCTGGCGCGGCGCCAAGTGGGAAAGAGTGGTTTTGAGGCTGAAGGCAGTTGGAAAGCCTGCAGCCCCCAGGTCTGTGGGGCTACGCAAGCATTTCCCAAAGAGCTTTAGAACAAGGCATAGTTTTCCCTGCTGGCTCTTTGGGCGTGGGACCAATCTCCAGCCATATGGCCATTTTTGTGCCTGGCGCGTCGCCAAGTGGGAAAGGGTGGTTTTGAGGCTGAAGGCAGCAGGAAAGCCTGCAGCCCCCAGGTCTGTGGGGCTACGCAAGCGGTTCCCAAAGAGCTTTAGAACAAGGCATAGTTTTCCCTGCTGGCTCCTTGGGAGTGGGACCACTCTAAAGTGATGTGGCCATTTTTGTGCCTGGCGCGTCGCCAAGTGGGAAAGGGTGGTTTTGAGGCTGAAGGCAGCAGGAAAGCTTGCAGCCCCCAGGTGTGTGGGGCTACGCAAGCGGTTCCCAAAGAGCTTTAGAACAAGGCATAGTTTTCCCTGCTGGCTCTTTGGGCATGGGACCAATCTCCAGACAAATGGCCATTTTTGTGCCTGGTGCGGCGCCAAGTGGGAAAGGGTGGTTTTGAGGCTGAAGGCAGCAGGAAAGCCTGCAGCCCCCAGGTCTGTGGGGCTACGCAAGCGGTTCCCAAAGAGCTTTAGAACAAGGCATAGTTTTCCCTGCTGGCTCTTTGGGCGTGGGACCAATCTCCAGACAAATGGCCATTTTTGGGCCTGGCACGGCACCAAGTGGGAAAGGGTGGTTTTGAGGCTGAAGGCAGCAGGAAAGCCTGCAGCCCCCAGGTCTGTGAGGCTACGCAAACGGTTCCCAAAGAGCTTTAGAACAAGGCATAGTTTTCCCTGCTGGCTTTATGAGCGTGGGACCAATCTCCAGACAGATGGCCATTTTTGTGCCTGGCGCGGCGCCAAGTGGGAAAGGGTGGTTTTGAGGCTGAAGGCAGTTGGAAAGCCTGCAGCCCCCAGGTCTGTGGGGCTGCGCAAGCGTTTCCCAAAGAGCTTTAGATCAAGACATAGTTTTCCCTGCTGGCTCTTTGGGCGTGGGACCAATCTCCAGACAGATGGCCATTTTTGGGCCTGGCGCGGCGCCAAGTGGGAAAGGGTGGTTTTGAGGCTGAAGGCAGCAGGAAAGCCTGCAGCCCCCAGGTCTGTGGGGCTGCGCAAGCGGTTCCCAAAGAGCTTTAGAACAAGGCATAGTTTTCCCTGCTGGCTCTTTGGGCGTGGGACCAATCTCCGGACAGATGGCTATTTTTGGGCCTGGCGTGGCATCAAGTGGGAAAGGGTGTTTTTGAGGCTGAAGGCAGCAGGAAAGCCTGCAGCCCCCAGGTGTGTGGGGCTACGCAAGCGTTTCCCAAAGAGCTTTAGAACAAGGCATAGTTTTCCCTGCTGGCTCTTTGGGCGTGGGACCAATCTCCAGCCATATGGCCATTTTTGTGCCTGGCGCGGCGCCAAGTGGGAAAGGGTGGTTTTGAGGCTGAAGGCAGCAGGAAATGCTGCAGCCCCCAGGTGTGTGGGGCTACGCAAGCGGTTCCCAAAGAGCTTTAGAACAAGGCATAGTTTTCCCTGCTGGCTCTTTGGGCGTGGGACCAATCTCCAGCCATACGGGCATTTTTGGGCCTGGCGCGGCGCCAAGTGGGAAAGGGTGGTTTTGAGGCTGAAGGCAGCAGGAAAGCCTGCAGCCCCCAGGTCTGTTTGGCTACGCAAGCGGTTCCCAAAGAGCTTTAGAACAAGGCATAGTTTTCCCTGCTGGCTCTTTGGGCGTGGGACCAATCTCCAGGGATGTGGCCATTTTTGTGCCTGGCGCGTCGCTAAGTGGGAAAGGGTGGTTTTGAGGCTGAAGGCAGCAGGAAAGCCTGCAGCCCACAGGTCTGTGGGGCTACGCAAGCGGTTCCCAAAGAGCTTTAGAACAAGGCATAGTTTTCCCTGCTGGCTCCTTGGGAGTGGGACCACTCTAAAGTGATGTGGCCATTTTTGTGCCTGGCGCGTCGCCAAGTGGGAAAGGGTGGTTTTGAGGCTGAAGGCAGCAGGAAAGCTTGCAGCCCCCAGTTGTGTGGGGCTACGCAAGCGGTTCCCAAAGAGCTTTAGAACAAGGCATAGTTTTCCCTGCTGGCTCTTTGGGCATGGGACCAATCTCCAGACAAATGGCCATTTTTGTGCCTGGTGCGGCGCCTAGTGGGAAAGGGTGGTTTTGAGGCTGAAGGCAGCAGGAAAGCCTGCAGCCCCCAGGTGTGTGGGGCTACGCAAGCGGTTCCCAAAGAGCTTTAGAACAAGGCATAGTTTTCCCTGCTGGCTCTTTGGGCGTGGGACCAATCTCCAGACAAATGGCCATTTTTGGGCCTGGCACGGCACCAAGTGGGAAAGGGTGGTTTTGAGGCTGAAGGCAGCAGGAAAGCCTGCAGCCCCCAGGTCTGTGGGGCTACGCAAACGGTTCCCAAAGAGGTTTAGAACAAGGCATAGTTTTCCCTGCTGGCTTTATGAGCGTGGGACCAATCTCCAGACAGATGGCCATTTTTGTGCCTGGCGCGGCGCCAAGTGGGAAAGGGTGGTTTTGAGGCTGAAGGCAGCAGGAAAGCCTGCAGCCCCCAGGTCTGTGTGGCTGCGCAAGCGGTTCCGAAGGAGCGTTAGAACAAGGCATAGTTTTCCCTGCTGGCTCTTTGGGCGTGGGACCAATCTCCGGACAGATGGCTATTTTTGGGCCTGGCGCGGCGCCAAGTGGGAAAGGGTGGTTTTGAGGCTGAAGGCAGCAGGAAAGCCTGCAGCCCCCAGGTGTGTGGGGCTACGCAAGCGGTTCCCAAAGAGCTTTAGAACAAGGCATAGTTTTCCCTGCTGGCTCTTTGGGCGTGGGACCAATCTCCAGCCATATGGCCATTTTTGTGCCTGGTGCGGCGCCAAGTGGGAAAGGGTGGTTTTGAGGCTGAAGGCAGCAGGAAAGCCTGCAGCCCCCAGGTGTGTGGGGCTACGCAAGCGGTTCCCAAAGAGCTTTAGAACAAGGCATAGTTTTCCCTGCTGGCTCTTTGGGCGTGGGACCAATCTCCAGCCATACGGGCATTTTTGGGCCTGGCGCCGCGCCAAGTGGGAAAGGGTGGTTTTGAGGCTGAAGGCAGCAGGAAAGCCTGCAGCCCCCAGGTGTGTGGGGCTACGCAAGCGGTTCCCAAAGAGCTTTAGAACAAGGCATAGTTTTCCCTGCTGGCTCTTTGGGCGTGGGACCAATCTCCAGACAGACGGCCATTTTTGGGCCTGGCGCGGCGCCAAGTGGGAAAGGGTGGTTTTGAGGCTGAAGGCAGCAGGAAAGCCTGCAGCCCCCAGGTCTGTGGGGCTACGCAAGCGGTTCCCAAAGAGCTTTAGAACAAGGCATAGTTTTCCCTGCTGGCTCTTTGGGCGTGGGACCAGTCTCCAGACAGATGGCCATTTTTGGGCCTGGCACGGCACCAAGTGGGAAAGGGTGGTTTTGAGGCTGAAGGCAGCAGGAAAGCCTGCAGCCCCCAGGTCTGTGGGGCTACGCAAACGGTTCCCAAAGAGGTTTAGAACAAGGCATAGTTTTCCCAGCTGGCTTTATGAGCGTGGGACCAATCTCCAGACAGATGGCCATTTTTGTGCCTGGCGCGGCGCCAAGTGGGAAAGGGTGGTTTTGAGGCTGAAGGCAGTTGGAAAGCCTGCAGCCCCCAGGTCTGTGGGGCTGCGCAAGCGTTTCCCAAAGAGCTTTAGATCAAGACATAGTTTTCCCTGCTGGCTCTTTGGGCGTGGGACCAATCTCCAGCCAGATGGCCATTTTTGGGCCTGGCGCGGCGCCAAGTGGGAAAGTGTGGTTTTGAGGCTGAAGGCAGCAGGAAAGGCTGCAGCCCCCAGGTGTGTGGGGCTACGCAAGCGGTTCCCAAAGAGCTTTAGAAAAAGGAAAAGATTTCCCCGCTGGCTCTTTGGGAGTGGGACCACTCTCCAGACATATGGCCATTTTTGTGCCTGGTGCGGCGCCAAGTGGGAAAGGGTGGTTTTGAGGCTGAAGGCAGCAGGAAAGCCTGCAGCCCCCAGGTCTGTTTGGCTACGCAAGCGGTTCCCAAAGAGCTTTAGAACAAGGCATAGTTTTCCCTGCTGGCTCTTTGGGCGTGGGACCAATCTCCAGACAAATGGCCATTTTTGGGCCTGGCGCGTCGCTAAGTGGGAAAGGGTGGTTTTGAGGCTGAAGGCAGCAGGAAAGCCTGCAGCCCCCAGGTGTGTGGTGCTACGCAAGCGGTTCCCAAAGAGCTTTAGAACAAGGCATAGTTTTCCCTGCTGGCTCTTTGGGCGTGGGACCAATCTCCAGACAGATGGCCATTTTTGTGCCTGGCGCGGCGCCAAGTGGGAAAGGGTGGTTTTGAGGCTGAAGGCAGCAGGAAAGCTTGCAGCCCCCAGGTGTGTGGGGCTACGCAAGCGGTTCCCAAAGAGTTTTAGAACAAGGCATAGTTTTCCCTGCTGGCTTTATGAGCGTGGGACCAATCTCCAGACAGATGGCCATTTTTGGGCCTGGCGCGGCGCCAAGTGGGAAAGGGTGGTTTTGAGGCTGAAGGCAGTTGGAAAGCCTGCAGCCCCCAGGTGTGTGGGGCTACGCAAGCGTTTCCCAAAGAGCTTTAGAACAAGGCATAGTTTTCCCTGCTGGCTCTTTGGGCGTGGGACCAATCTCCAGCCATATGGCCAGTTTTGGGCCTGGCGCGGCGCCAAGTGGGAAAGGGTGGTTTTGAGGCTGAAGGCAGCAGGAAAGCCTGCAGCCCCCAGGTGTGTGGGGCTACGCAAGCGGTTCCCAAAGAGCTTTAGAACAAGGCATAGTTTTCCCTGCTGGCTCTTTGGGCGTGGGACCAATCTCCAGCCAGATGGCCATTTTTGGTCCTGGCGCGGCGCCAAGTGGGAAAGTGTGGTTTTGAGGCTGAAGGCAGCAGGAAAGGCTGCAGCCCCCAGGTCTGTGGGGCTACGCAAGCGGTTCCCAAAGAGCTTTAGAAAAAGGAAAAGATTTCCCCGCTGGCTCTTTGGGAGTGGGACCACTCTCCAGACATATGGCCATTTTTGTGCCTGGTGCGGCGCCAAGTGGGAAAGGGTGGTTTTGAGGCTGAAGGCAGCAGGAAAGCCTGCAGCCCCCAGGTCTGTTTGGCTACGCAAGCGGTTCCCAAAGAGCTTTAGAACAAGGCATAGTTTTCCCTGCTGGCTCTTTGGGCGTGGGACCAATCTCCAGACAAATGGCCATTTTGGGGCCTGGCACGGCGCCAAGTGGGAAAGGGTGGTTTTGAGGCTGAAGGCAGCAGGAAAGCCTGCAGCCCCCAGGTCTGTGGGGCTACGCAAGCGGTTCCCAAAGAGCTTTAGAACAAGGCATAGTTTTCCCTGCTGGCTCTTTGGGCGTGGGACCAATCTCCAGACAGATGGCCATTTTTGGGCCTGGCGCGGCGCCAAGTGGGAAAGGGTGGTTTTGAGGCTGAAGGCAGCAGGAAAGCTTGCAGCCCCCAGGTGTGTGGGGCTACGCAAGCGGTTCCCAAAGAGTTTTAGAACAAGGCATAGTTTTCCCTGCTGGCTTTATGAGCGTGGGACCAATCTCCAGACAGATGGCCATTTTTGTGCCTGGCACGGCGCCAAGCGGGAAAGGGTGGTTTTGAGGCTGAAGGCGGTTGGAAAGCCTGCAGCCCCCAGGTCTGTGGGGCTACGCAAGCGGTTCCCAAAGAGCTTTAGAACAAGGCATAGATTTCCCTGCTGGCTCTTTGGGCGTGGGACCAATCTCCAGCCATATGGCCATTTTTGGGCCTGGCGTGGCTTGAAGTGGGAAAGGGTGGTTTTGAGGCTGAAGGCAGCAGGAAAGCCTGCAGCCCCCAGGTGTGTGGGGCTACGCAAGCGGTTCCCAAAGAGCTTTAGAACAAGGCATAGATTTCCCTGCTGGCTCTTTGGGCGTGGGACCAATCTCCAGACAGATGGCCATTTTTGTGCCTGGCGCGGCGCCAAGTGGGAAAGGGTGGTTTTGAGGCTGAAGGCAGCAGGAAAGCCTGCAGCCCCCAGGTCCGTGGGGCTACGCAAGCGTTTCCCAAAGAGCTTTAGAACAAGGCATAGTTTTCCCTGCTGGCTCTTTGGGCGTGGGACCAATCTCCAGCCATATGGCCATTTTTGGGCCTGGCGTGGCGCCAAGTGGGAAAGGGTGGTTTTGAGGCTGAAGGCAGCAGGAAAGCCTGCAGCCCCCAGGTGTGTGGGGCTACGCAAGCGGTTCCCAAAGAGCTTTAGAACAAGGCATAGTTTTCCCTGCTGCCTCTTTGGGCGTGGGACCAATCTCCAGCCAGATGGCCATTTTTGTGCCTGGCGCGGCGCCAAGTGGGAAAGTGTGGTTTTGAGGCTGAAGGCAGCAGGAAAGGCTGCAGCCCCCAGGTGTGTGGGGCTACGCAAGCGGTTCCCAAAGAGCTTTAGAAAAAGGAAAAGATTTCCCCGCTGGCTCTTTGGGAGTGGGACCACTCTCCAGACATATGGCCATTTTTGTGCCTGGTGCGGCGCCAAGTGGGAAAGGGTGGTTTTGAGGCTGAAGGCAGCAGGAAAGCCTGCAGCCCCCAGGTCTGTTTGGCTACGCAAGCGGTTCCCAAAGAGCTTTAGAACAAGGCATAGTTTTCCCTGCTGGCTCTTTGGGCGTGGGACCAATCTCCAGACAAATGGCCATTTTGGGGCCTGGCACGGCGCCAAGTGGGAAAGGGTGGTTTTGAGGCTGAAGGCAGCAGGAAAGCCTGCAGCCCCCAGGTCTGTGGGGCTACGCAAGCGGTTCCCAAAGAGCTTTAGAACAAGGCATAGTTTTCCCTGCTGGCTCTTTGGGCGTGGGACCAATCTCCAGACAGATGGCCATTTTTGTGCCTGGCGCGGCGCCAAGTGGGAAAGGGTGTTTTTGAGGCTGAAGGCAGCAGGAAAGCTTGCAGCCCCCAGGTGTGTGGGGCTACGCAAGCGGTTCCCAAAGAGTTTTAGAACAAGGCATAGTTTTCCCTGCTGGCTTTATGAGCGTGGGACCAATCTCCAGACAGATGGCCATTTTTGGGCCTGGCGCGGCGCCAAGCGGGAAAGGGTGGTTTTGAGGCTGAAGGCAGCAGGAAAGCCTGCAGCCCCCAGGTCTGTGGGGCTACGCAAGCGGTTCCCAAAGAGCTTTAGAACAAGGCATAGATTTCCCTGCTGGCTCTTTGGGCGTGGGACCAATCTCCAGCCATATGGCCATTTTTGGGCCTGGCGTGGCGTGAAGTGGGAAAGGGTGGTTTTGAGGCTGAAGGCAGCAGGAAAGCCTGCAGCCCCCAGGTGTGTGGGGCTACGCAAGCGGTTCCCAAAGAGCTTTAGAACAAGGCATAGATTTCCCTGCTGGCTCTTTGGGCGTGGGACCAATCTCCAGACAGATGGCCATTTTTGGGCCTGGCGCGGCGCCAAGTGGGAAAGGGTGGTTTTGAGGCTGAAGGCAGCAGGAAAGCCTGCAGCCCCCAGGTCTGTGGGGCTACGTAAGCATTTCCCAAAGAGCTTTAGAACAAGGCATAGTTTTCCCTGCTGGCTCTTTGGGCGTGGGACCAATCTCCAGCCATATGGCCATTTTTGGGCCTGGCGCGGCGCCAAGTGGGAAAGCGTGGTTTTGAGGCTGAAGGCAGCAGGAAAGCCTGCAGACCCCAGGTCTGTTTGGCTACGCAAGCGGTTCCCAAAGAGCTTTAGAACAAGGCATAGTTTTCCCTGCTGGCTCTTTGGGCGTGGGACCAATCTCCAGACAAATGGCCATTTTGGGGCCTGGCACGGCGCCAAGTGGGAAAGGGTGGTTTTGAGGCTGAAGGCAGCAGGAAAGCCTGCAGCCCCCAGGTCTGTGGGGCTACGCAAGCGGTTCCCAAAGAGCTTTAGAACAAGGCATAGTTTTCCCTGCTGGCTCTTTGGGCGTGGGACCAATCTCCAGACAGATGGCCATTTTTGTGCCTGGCGCGGCGCCAAGTGGGAAAGGGTGGTTTTGAGGCTGAAGGCAGCAGGAAAGCTTGCAGCCCCCAGGTGTGTGGGGCTACGCAAGCGGTTCCCAAAGAGTTTTAGAACAAGGCATAGTTTTCCCTGCTGGCTCTTTGGGCGTGGGACCAATCTCCAGACAGATGGCCATTTTTGGGCCTGGCACGGCGCCAAGCGGGAAAGGGTGGTTTTGAGGCTGAAGGCGGTTGGAAAGCCTGCAGCCCCCAGGTCTGTGGGGCTACGCAAGCGGTTCCCAAAGAGCTTTAGAACAAGGCATAGTTTTCCCTGATGGCTCTTTGGGCGTGGGACCAATCTCCAGCCATATGGCCATTTTTGGGCCTGGCGCGGCGCCAAGTGGGAAAGCGTGGTTTTGAGGCTGAAGGCAGCAGGAAAGCCTGCAGACCCCAGGTCTGTTTGGCTACGCAAGCAGTTCCCAAAGAGCTTTAGAACAAGGCATAGTTTTCCCTGCTGGCTCTTTGGGCGTGGGACCAATCTCCAGACAGATGGCCATTTTTGGTCCTGGCGCGGCGCCAAGTGGGAAAGGGTGGTTTTGAGGCTGAAGGCAGCAGGAAAGCCTGCAGCCCCCAGGTGTGTGGGGCTACGCAAGCGGTTCCCAAAGAGTTTTAGAACAAGGCATAGTTTTCCCTGCTGGCTTTATGAGCGTGGGACCAATCTCCAGACAGATGGCCATTTTTGGGCCTGGCACGGCGCCAAGCGGGAAAGGGTGGTTTTGAGGCTGAAGGCGGTTGGAAAGCCTGCAGCCCCCAGGTCTGTGGGGCTACGCAAGCGGTTCCCAAAGAGCTTTAGAACAAGGCATAGATTTCCCTGCTGGCTCTTTGGGCGTGGGACCAATCTCCAGCCATATGGGCATTTTTGGGCCTGGCGTGGCGTGAAGTGGGAAAGGGTGGTTTTGAGGCTGAAGGCAGCAGGAAAGCCTGCAGCCCCCAGGTCTGTGGGGCTACGCAAGCGTTTCCCAAAGAGCTTTAGAACAAGGCATAGTTTTCCCTGCTGGCTCTTTGGGCGTGGGACCAATCTCCAGACACATGGCCATTTTTCGGCCTGGCGCGGCGCCAAGTGGGAAAGGGTGGTTTTGAGGCTGAAGGCAGCAGGAAAGCCTGCAGCCCCCAGGTCTGTTTGGCTACGCAAGCGGTTCCCAAAGAGCTTTAGAACAAGGCATAGTTTTCCCTGCTGGCTCTTTGGGCGTGGGACCAATCTCCAGACAGATGGCCATTTTTGTGCCTGGCGCGTCGCCAAGTGGGAAAGGGTGGTTTTGAGGCTGAAGGCAGCAGGAAAGCCTGCAGCCCACAGGTCTGTGGGGCTACGCAAGCGGTTCCCAAAGAGCTTTAGAACAAGGCATAGTTTTCCCTGCTGGCTCCTTGGGAGTGGGACCACTCTAAAGTGATGTGGCCATTTTTGTGCCTGGCGCGTCGCCAAGTGGGAAAGGGTGGTTTTGAGGCTGAAGGCAGCAGGAAAGCTTGCAGCCCCCAGGTGTGTGGGGCTACGCAAGCGGTTCCCAAAGAGTTTTAGAACAAGGCATAGTTTTCCCTGCTGGCTTTATGAGCGTGGGACCAATCTCCAGACAGATGGCCATTTTTGGGCCTGGCACGGCGCCAAGCGGGAAAGGGTGGTTTTGAGGCTGAAGGCGGTTGGAAAGCCTGCAGCCCCCAGGTCTGTGGGGCTACGCAAGCGGTTCCCAAAGAGCTTTAGAACAAGGCATAGATTTCCCTGCTGGCTCTTTGGGCGTGGGACCAATCTCCAGCCATATGGCCATTTTTGGGCCTGGCGTGGCGTGAAGTGGGAAAGGGTGGTTTTGAGGCTGAAGGCAGCAGGAAAGCCTGCAGCCCCCAGGTGTGTGGGGCTACGCAAGCGGTTCCCAAAGAGCTTTAGAACAAGGCATAGATTTCCCTGCTGGCTCTTTGGGCGTGGGACCAATCTCCAGACAGATGGCCATTTTTGGGCCTGGCGCGGCGCCAAGTGGGAAAGAGTGGTTTTGAGGCTGAAGGCAGTTGGAAAGCCTGCAGCCCCCAGGTCTGTGGGGCTACGCAAGCATTTCCCAAAGAGCTTTAGAACAAGGCATAGTTTTCCCTGCTGGCTCTTTGGGCGTGGGACCAATCTCCAGCCATATGGCCATTTTTGGGCCTGGCGCGGCGCCAAGTGGGAAAGCGTGGTTTTGAGGCTTAAGGCAGCAGTAAAGCCTGCAGACCCCAGGTCTGTTTGGCTACGCAAGCAGTTCCCAAAGAGCTTTAGAACAAAGCATAGTTTTCCCTGCTGGCTCTTTGGGCGTGGGACCAATCTCCAGACAGATGGCCATTTTTGGTCCTGGCGCGGCGCCAAGTGGGAAAGGGTGGTTTTGAGGCTGAAGGCAGCAGGAAAGCCTGCAGCCCCCAGGTGTGTGGGGCTACGCAAGCGGTACCCAAAGAGTTTTAGAACAAGGCATAGTTTTCCCTGCTGGCTTTATGAGCGTGGGACCAATCTCCAGACAGATGGCCATTTTTGGGCCTGGCACGGCGCCAAGCGGGAAAGGGTGGTTTTGAGGCTGAAGGCGGTTGGAAAGCCTGCAGCCCCCAGGTCTGTGGGGCTACGCAAGCGGTTCCCAAAGAGCTTTAGAACAAGGCATAGATTTCCCTGCTGGCTCTTTGGGCGTGGGACCAATCTCCAGCCATACGGGCATTTTTGGGCCTGGCGCGGCGCCAAGTGGGAAAGCGTGGTTTTGAGGCTGAAGGCAGCAGGAAAGCCTGCAGACCCCAGGTCTGTTTGGCTACGCAAGCAGTTCCCAAAGAGCTTTAGAACAAAGCATAGTTTTCCCTGCTGGCTCTTTGGGCGTGGGACCAATCTCCAGACAGATGGCCATTTTTGGTCCTGGCGCGGCGCCAAGTGGGAAAGGGTGGTTTTGAGGCTGAAGGCAGCAGGAAAGCCTGCAGCCCCCAGGTGTGTGGGGCTACGCAAGCGGTACCCAAAGAGTTTTAGAACAAGGCATAGTTTTCCCTGCTGGCTTTATGAGCGTGGGACCAATCTCCAGACAGATGGCCATTTTTGGGCCTGGCACGGCGCCAAGCGGGAAAGGGTGGTTTTGAGGCTGAAGGCGGTTGGAAAGCCTGCAGCCCCCAGGTCTGTGGGGCTACGCAAGCGGTTCCCAAAGAGCTTTAGAACAAGGCATAGATTTCCCTGCTGGCTCTTTGGGCGTGGGACCAATCTCCAGCCATATGGGCATTTTTGGGCCTGGCGTGGCGTGAAGTGGGAAAGGGTGGTTTTGAGGCTGAAGGCAGCAGGAAAGCCTGCAGCCCCCAGGTCTGTGGGGCTACGCAAGCGTTTCCCAAAGAGCTTTAGAACAAGGCATAGTTTTCCCTGCTGGCTCTTTGGGCGTGGGACCAGTCTCCAGACAGATGGCCATTTTTCGGCCTGGCGCGGCGCCAAGTGGGAAAGGGTGGTTTTGAGGCTGAAGGCAGCAGGAAAGCCTGCAGCCCCCAGGTCTGTTTGGCTACGCAAGCGGTTCCCAAAGAGCTTTAGAACAAGGCATAGTTTTCCCTGCTGGCTCTTTGGGCGTGGGACCAATCTCCAGACAGATGGCCATTTTTGTGCCTGGCGCGTCGCCAAGTGGGAAAGGGTGGTTTTGAGGCTGAAGGCAGCAGGAAAGCCTGCAGCCCACAGGTCTGTGGGGCTACGCAAGCGGTTCCCAAAGAGCTTTAGAACAAGGCATAGTTTTCCCTGCTGGCTCCTTGGGAGTGGGAGCACTCTAAAGTGATGTGGCCATTTTTGTGCCTGGCGCGTCGCCAAGTGGGAAAGGGTGGTTTTGAGGCTGAAGGCAGCAGGAAAGCTTGCAGCCCCCAGTTGTGTGGGGCTACGCAAGCGGTTCCCAAAGAGCTTTAGAACAAGGCATAGTTTTCCCTGCTGGCTCTTTGGGCATGGGACCAATCTCCAGACAAATGGCCATTTTTGTGCCTGGTGCGGCGCCTAGTGGGAAAGGGTGGTTTTGAGGCTGAAGGCAGCAGGAAAGCCTGCAGCCCCCAGGTCTGTGGGGCTACGCAAGCGGTTCCCAAAGAGCTTTAGAACAAGGCATAGTTTTCCCTGCTGGCTCTTTGGGCGTGGGACCAATCTCCAGACAGATGGCCATTTTTGGGCCTGGCACGGCACCAAGTGGGAAAGGGTGGTTTTGAGGCTGAAGGCAGCAGGAAAGCCTGCAGCCCCCAGGTCTGTGGGGCTACGCAAACGGTTCCCAAGAGGTTTAGAACAAGGCATAGTTTTCCCTGCTGGCTTTATGAGCGTGGGACCAATCTCCAGACAGATGGCCATTTTTGTGCCTGGCGCGGCGCCAAGTGGGAAAGGGTGGTTTTGAGGCTGAAGGCAGTTGGAAAGCCTGCAGCCCCCAGGTCTGTGGGGCTGCGCAAGCGGTTCCCAAAGAGCTTTAGAACAAGGCATAGTTTTCCCTGCTGGCTCCTTGGGAGTGGGACCACTCTAAAGTGATGTGGCCATTTTTGTGCCTGGCGCGTCGCCAAGTGGGAAAGGGTGGTTTTGAGGCTGAAGGCAGCAGGAAAGCTTGCAGCCCCCAGGTGTGTGGGGCTACGCAAGCGGTTCCCAAAGAGTTTTAGAACAAGGCATAGTTTTCCCTGCTGGCTTTATGAGCGTGGGACCAATCTCCAGACAGATGGCCATTTTTGGGCCTGGCACGGCGCCAAGCGGGAAAGGGTGGTTTTGAGGCTGAAGGCGGTTGGAAAGCCTGCAGCCCCCAGGTCTGTGGGGCTACGCAAGCGGTTCCCAAAGAGCTTTAGAACAAGGCATAGATTTCCCTGCTGGCTCTTTGGGCGTGGGACCAATCTCCAGCCATATGGCCATTTTTGGGCCTGGCGTGGCGTGAAGTGGGAAAGGGTGGTTTTGAGGCTGAAGGCAGCAGGAAAGCCTGCAGCCCCCAGGTGTGTGGGGCTACGCAAGCGGTTCCCAAAGAGCTTTAGAACAAGGCATAGATTTCCCTGCTGGCTCTTTGGGCGTGGGACCAATCTCCAGACAGATGGCCATTTTTGGGCCTGGCGCGGCGCCAAGTGGGAAAGAGTGGTTTTGAGGCTGAAGGCAGTTGGAAAGCCTGCAGCCCCCAGGTCTGTGGGGCTACGCAAGCATTTCCCAAAGAGCTTTAGAACAAGGCATAGTTTTCCCTGCTGGCTCTTTGGGCGTGGGACCAATCTCCAGCCATATGGCCATTTTTGGGCCTGGCGCGGCGCCAAGTGGGAAAGCGTGGTTTTGAGGCTTAAGGCAGCAGTAAAGCCTGCAGACCCCAGGTCTGTTTGGCTACGCAAGCAGTTCCCAAAGAGCTTTAGAACAAAGCATAGTTTTCCCTGCTGGCTCTTTGGGCGTGGGACCAATCTCCAGACAGATGGCCATTTTTGGTCCTGGCGCGGCGCCAAGTGGGAAAGGGTGGTTTTGAGGCTGAAGGCAGCAGGAAAGCCTGCAGCCCCCAGGTGTGTGGGGCTACGCAAGCGGTACCCAAAGAGTTTTAGAACAAGGCATAGTTTTCCCTGCTGGCTTTATGAGCGTGGGACCAATCTCCAGACAGATGGCCATTTTTGGGCCTGGCACGGCGCCAAGCGGGAAAGGGTGGTTTTGAGGCTGAAGGCGGTTGGAAAGCCTGCAGCCCCCAGGTCTGTGGGGCTACGCAAGCGGTTCCCAAAGAGCTTTAGAACAAGGCATAGATTTCCCTGCTGGCTCTTTGGGCGTGGGACCAATCTCCAGCCATACGGGCATTTTTGGGCCTGGCGCGGCGCCAAGTGGGAAAGCGTGGTTTTGAGGCTGAAGGCAGCAGGAAAGCCTGCAGACCCCAGGTCTGTTTGGCTACGCAAGCAGTTCCCAAAGAGCTTTAGAACAAAGCATAGTTTTCCCTGCTGGCTCTTTGGGCGTGGGACCAATCTCCAGACAGATGGCCATTTTTGGTCCTGGCGCGGCGCCAAGTGGGAAAGGGTGGTTTTGAGGCTGAAGGCAGCAGGAAAGCCTGCAGCCCCCAGGTGTGTGGGGCTACGCAAGCGGTACCCAAAGAGTTTTAGAACAAGGCATAGTTTTCCCTGCTGGCTTTATGAGCGTGGGACCAATCTCCAGACAGATGGCCATTTTTGGGCCTGGCACGGCGCCAAGCGGGAAAGGGTGGTTTTGAGGCTGAAGGCGGTTGGAAAGCCTGCAGCCCCCAGGTCTGTGGGGCTACGCAAGCGGTTCCCAAAGAGCTTTAGAACAAGGCATAGATTTCCCTGCTGGCTCTTTGGGCGTGGGACCAATCTCCAGCCATATGGGCATTTTTGGGCCTGGCGTGGCGTGAAGTGGGAAAGGGTGGTTTTGAGGCTGAAGGCAGCAGGAAAGCCTGCAGCCCCCAGGTCTGTGGGGCTACGCAAGCGTTTCCCAAAGAGCTTTAGAACAAGGCATAGTTTTCCCTGCTGGCTCTTTGGGCGTGGGACCAGTCTCCAGACAGATGGCCATTTTTCGGCCTGGCGCGGCGCCAAGTGGGAAAGGGTGGTTTTGAGGCTGAAGGCAGCAGGAAAGCCTGCAGCCCCCAGGTCTGTTTGGCTACGCAAGCGGTTCCCAAAGAGCTTTAGAACAAGGCATAGTTTTCCCTGCTGGCTCTTTGGGCGTGGGACCAATCTCCAGACAGATGGCCATTTTTGTGCCTGGCGCGTCGCCAAGTGGGAAAGGGTGGTTTTGAGGCTGAAGGCAGCAGGAAAGCCTGCAGCCCACAGGTCTGTGGGGCTACGCAAGCGGTTCCCAAAGAGCTTTAGAACAAGGCATAGTTTTCCCTGCTGGCTCCTTGGGAGTGGGAGCACTCTAAAGTGATGTGGCCATTTTTGTGCCTGGCGCGTCGCCAAGTGGGAAAGGGTGGTTTTGAGGCTGAAGGCAGCAGGAAAGCTTGCAGCCCCCAGTTGTGTGGGGCTACGCAAGCGGTTCCCAAAGAGCTTTAGAACAAGGCATAGTTTTCCCTGCTGGCTCTTTGGGCATGGGACCAATCTCCAGACAAATGGCCATTTTTGTGCCTGGTGCGGCGCCTAGTGGGAAAGGGTGGTTTTGAGGCTGAAGGCAGCAGGAAAGCCTGCAGCCCCCAGGTCTGTGGGGCTACGCAAGCGGTTCCCAAAGAGCTTTAGAACAAGGCATAGTTTTCCCTGCTGGCTCTTTGGGCGTGGGACCAATCTCCAGACAGATGGCCATTTTTGGGCCTGGCACGGCACCAAGTGGGAAAGGGTGGTTTTGAGGCTGAAGGCAGCAGGAAAGCCTGCAGCCCCCAGGTCTGTGGGGCTACGCAAACGGTTCCCAAGAGGTTTAGAACAAGGCATAGTTTTCCCTGCTGGCTTTATGAGCGTGGGACCAATCTCCAGACAGATGGCCATTTTTGTGCCTGGCGCGGCGCCAAGTGGGAAAGGGTGGTTTTGAGGCTGAAGGCAGTTGGAAAGCCTGCAGCCCCCAGGTCTGTGGGGCTGCGCAAGCGTTTCCCAAAGAGCTTTAGATCAAGACATAGTTTTCCCTGCTGGCTCTTTGGGCGTGGGACCAATCTCCAGACAGATGGCCATTTTTGGGCCTGGCGCGGCGCCAAGTGGGAAAGGGTGGTTTTGAGGCTGAAGGCAGCAGGAAAGCCTGCAGCCCCCAGGTGTGTGTGGCTGCGCAAGCGGTTCCCAAAGAGCTTTAGAACAAGGCATAGTTTTCCCTGCTGGCTCTTTGGGCGTGGGACCAATCTCCGGACAGATGGCTATTTTTGGGCCTGGCGTGGTGTCAAGTGGGAAAGGGTGTTTTTGAGCCTGAAGGCAGCAGGAAAGCCTGCAGCCCCCAGGTGTGTGGGGCTACGCAAGCGTTTCCCAAAGAGCTTTAGAACAAGGCATAGTTTTCCCTGCTGGCTCTTTGGGCGTGGGACCAATCTCCAGCCATACGGGCATTTTTGGGCCTGGCGCCGCGCCAAGTGGGAAAGGGTGGTTTTGAGGCTGAAGGCAGCAGGAAAGCCTGCAGCCCCCAGGTCTGTTTGGCTACGCAAGCGGTTCCCAAAGAGCTTTAGAACAAGGCATAGTTTTCCCTGCTGGCTCTTTGGGCGTGGGACCAATCTCCAGGGATGTGGCCATTTTTGTGCCTGGCGCGTCGCTAAGTGGGAAAGGGTGGTTTTGAGGCTGAAGGCAGCAGGAAAGCCTGCAGCCCACAGGTCTGTGGGGCTACGCAAGCGGTTCCCAAAGAGCTTTAGAACAAGGCATAGTTTTCCCTGCTGGCTCCTTGGGAGTGGGACCACTCTAAAGTGATGTGGCCATTTTTGTGCCTGGCGCGTCGCCAAGTGGGAAAGGGTGGTTTTGAGGCTGAAGGCAGCAGGAAAGCTTGCAGCCCCCAGTTGTGTGGGGCTACGCAAGCGGTTCCCAAAGAGCTTTAGAACAAGGCATAGTTTTCCCTGCTGGCTCTTTGGGCATGGGACCAATCTCCAGACAAATGGCCATTTTTGTGCCTGGTGCGGCGCCTAGTGGGAAAGGGTGGTTTTGAGGCTGAAGGCAGCAGGAAAGCCTGCAGCCCCCAGGTGTGTGGGGCTACGCAAGCGGTTCCCAAAGAGCTTTAGAACAAGGCATAATTTTCCCTGCTGGCTCTTTGGGCGTGGGACCAATCTCCAGACAAATGGCCATTTTTGGGCCTGGCACGGCACCAAGTGGGAAAGGGTGGTTTTGAGGCTGAAGGCAGCAGGAAAGCCTGCAGCCCCCAGGTCTGTGGGGCTACGCAAACGGTTCCCAAAGAGCTTTAGATCAAGACATAGTTTTCCCTGCTGGCTCTTTGGGCGTGGGACCAATCTCCAGACAGATGGCCATTTTTGGGCCTGGCGCGGCGCCAAGTGGGAAAGGGTGGTTTTGAGGCTGAAGGCAGCAGGAAAGCCTGCAGCCCCCAGGTGTGTGGGGCTACGCAAGCGTTTCCCAAAGAGCTTTAGAACAAGGCATAGTTTTCCCTGCTGGCTCTTTGGGCGTGGGACCAATCTCCAGCCATATGGCCATTTTTGTGCCTGGTGCGGCGCCAAGTGGGAAAGGGTGGTTTTGAGGCTGAAGGCAGCAGGAAAGCCTGCAGACCCCAGGTCTGTTTGGCTACGCAAGCGGTTCCCAAAGAGCTTTAGAAAAAGGCATAGTTTTCCCTGCTGGCTCTTTGGGCGTGGGACCAATCTCCAGACAGACGGCCATTTTTGGGCCTGGCGCGGCGCCAAGTGGGAAAGGGTGGTTTTGAGGCTGAAGGCAGCAGGAAAGCCTGCAGCCCCCAGGTCTGTGGGGCTACGCAAGCGGTTCCCAAAGAGCTTTAGAACAAGGCATAGTTTTCCCTGCTGGCTCTTTGGGCGTGGGACCAGTCTCCAGACAGATGGCCATTTTTGTGCCTGGCACGGCGCCAAGTGGGAAAGGGTGGTTTTGAGGCTGAAGGCAGCAGGAAAGCTTGCAGCCCCCAGTTGTGTGGGGCTACGCAAGCGGTTCCCAAAGAGCTTTAGAACAAGGCATAGTTTTCCCTGCTGGCTCCTTGGGAGTGGGACCACTCTAAAGTGATGTGGCCATTTTTGTGCCTGGCGCGTCGCCAAGTGGGAAAGGGTGGTTTTGAGGCTGAAGGCAGCAGGAAAGCTTGCAGCCCCCAGTTGTGTGGGGCTACGCAAGCGGTTCCCAAAGAGCTTTAGAACAAGGCATAGTTTTCCCTGCTGGCTCTTTGGGCATGGGACCAATCTCCAGACAAATGGCCATTTTTGTGCCTGGTGCGGCGCCTAGTGGGAAAGGGTGGTTTTGAGGCTGAAGGCAGCAGGAAAGCCTGCAGCCCCCAGGTGTGTGGGGCTACGCAAGCGGTTCCCAAAGAGCTTTAGAACAAGGCATAGTTTTCCCTGCTGGCTCTTTGAGCGTGGGACCAATCTCCAGACAAATGGCCATTTTTGTGCCTGGCGCGTCGCCAAGTGGGAAAGGGTGGTTTTGAGGCTGAAGGCAGCAGGAAAGCCTGCAGCCCCCAGGTCTGTGGGGCTACGCAAGCGGTTCCCAAAGAGGTTTAGAACAAGGCATAGTTTTCCCTGCTGGCTTTATGAGCGTGGGACCAATCTCCAGACAGATGGCCATTTTTGTGCCTGGCGCGGCGCCAAGTGGGAAAGGGTGGTTTTGAGGCTGAAGGCAGTTGGAAAGCCTGCAGCCCCCAGGTCTGTGGGGCTGCGCAAGCGTTTCCCAAAGAGCTTTAGATCAAGACATAGTTTTCCCTGCTGGCTCTTTGGGCGTGGGACCAATCTCCAGACAGATGGCCATTTTTGGGCCTGGCGCGGCGCCAAGTGGGAAAGGGTGGTTTTGAGGCTGAAGGCAGCAGGAAAGCCTGCAGCCCCCAGGTCTGTGGGGCTACGCAAGCGTTTCCCAAAGAGCTTTAGAACAAGGCATAGTTTTCCCTGCTGGCTCTTTGGGCGTGGGACCAATCTCCAGACAGATGGCCATTTTTGTGCCTGGCGCGGCGCCAAGTGGGAAAGGGTGGTTTTGAGGCTGAAGGCAGCAGGAAAGCCTGCAGCCCCCAGGTCTGTGGGGCTACGCAAGCGGTTCCCAAAGAGCTTTAGAACAAGGCATAGTTTTCCCTGCTGGCTCTTTGGGCGTGGGACCAATCTCCAGCCATACGGGCATTTTTGGGCCTGGCGCCGCGCCAAGTGGGAAAGGGTGGTTTTGAGGCTGAAGGCAGCAGGAAAGCCTGCAGCCCCCAGGTCTGTTTGGCTACGCAAGCGGTTCCCAAAGAGCTTTAGAACAAGGCATAGTTTTCCCTGCTGGCTCTTTGGGCGTGGGACCAATCTCCAGACAGACGGCCATTTTTGGGCCTGGCGCGGCGCCAAGTGGGAAAGGGTGGTTTTGAGGCTGAAGGCAGCAGGAAAGCCTGCAGCCCCCAGGTGTGTGGGGCTACGCAAGCGGTTCCCAAAGAGCTTTAGAACAAGGCATAGTTTTTCCTGCTGGCTCTTTGGGCGTGGGACCAATCTCCAGACAGATGGCCATTTTTGTGCCTGGCGCGGCGCCAAGTGGGAAAGGGTGGTTTTGAGGCTGAAGGCAGCAGGAAAGCCTGCAGCCCCCAGGTCTGTGGGGCTACGCAAGCGGTTCCCAAACAGCTTTAGAACAAGGCATAGTTTTCCCTGCTGGCTCTTTGGGCGTGGGACCAATCTCCAGACAGATGGCCATTTTTGGGCCTGGCGCGTCGCCAAGTGGGAAAGGGTGGTTTTGAGGCTGAAGGCAGCAGGAAAGCCTGCAGCCCCCAGGTGTGTGGGGCTACGCAAGCGGTTCCCAAAGAGCTTTAGAACAAGGCATAGTTTTCCTTGCTGGCTCTTTGGGCGTGGGACCAATCTCCAGAGATATGGGCATTTTTGTGCCTGGCGCGGTGCCAAGTGGGAAAGTGTGGTTTTGAGGCTGAAGGCAGCAGTAAAGGCTGCAGCCCCCAGGTCTGTGGGGCTGCGCAAGCATTTCCCAAAGAGCTTTAGATCAAGACATAGTTTTCCCTGCTGGCTCTTTGGGCGTGGGACCAATCTCCAGCCATATGGCCATTTTTGGGCCTGGCGCGGCGCCAAGTGGGAAAGGGTGGTTTTGAGGCTGAAGGCAGCAGGAAAGCCTGCAGCCCCCAGGTGTGTGTGGCTGCGCAAGCGGTTCCCAAAGAGCTTTAGAACAAGGCATAGTTTTCCCTGCTGGCTCTTTGGGCGTGGGACCAATCTCCAGCCATATGGCCATTTTTGTGCCTGGCGCGGCGCCAAGTGGGAAAGTGTGGTTTTGAGGCTGAAGGCAGCAGGAAAGCCTGCAGCCCCCAGGTGTGTGGGGCTACGCAAGCGGTTCCCAAAGAGCTTTAGAACAAGGCATAGTTTTCCCTGCTGGCTCTTTGGGCGTGGGACCAATCTCCAGCCATATGGGCATTTTTGGTCCTGGCCCCGCGCCAAGTGGGAAAGGGTGGTTTTGAGGCTGAAGGCAGCAGGAAAGCCTGCAGCCCCCAGGTCTGTTTGGCTACGCAAGCGGTTCCCAAAGAGCTTTAGAACAAGGCATAGTTTTCCCTGCTGGCTCTTTGGGCGTGGGACCAATCTCCAGACACACGGCCATTTTTGGGCCTGGCGCGGCGCCAAGTGGGAAAGGGTGGTTTTGAGGCTGAAGGCAGCAGGAAAGCCTGCAGCCCCCAGGTCTGTGGGGCTACGCAAGCGGTTCCCAAAGAGCTTTAGAACAAGGCATAGTTTTCCCTGCTGTCTCTTTGGGCGTGGGACCAATCTCCAGCCATATGGCCATTTTTGTGCCTGGCGCGGCGCCAAGTGGGAAAGGGTGGTTTTGAGGCTGAAGGCAGCAGGAAAGCTTGCAGCCCCCAGGTGTGTGGGGCTACGCAAGCGGTTCCCAAAGAGTTTTAGAACAAGGCATAGTTTTCCCTGCTGGCTTTATGAGCGTGGGACCAATCTCCAGACAGATGGCCATTTTTCGGCCTGGCGCGGCGCCAAGTGGGAAAGGGTGGTTTTGAGGCTGAAGGCAGCAGGAAAGCCTGCAGCCCCCAGGTCTGTTTGGCTACGCAAGCGGTTCCCAAAGAGCTTTAGAACAAGGCATAGTTTTCCCTGCTGGCTCTTTGGGCATGGGACCAATCTCCAGACAAATGGCCATTTTTGTGCCTGGCGCGGCGCCAAGTGGGAAAGTGTGGTTTTGAGGCTGAAGGCAGCAGGAAAGCCTGCAGCCCCCAGGTCTGTGGGGCTACGCAAGCGGTTCCCAAAGAGCTTTAGAACAAGGCATAGTTTTCCCTGCTGGCTCTTTGGGCGTGGGACCAATCTCCAGACAAATGGCCATTTTTGGGCCTGGCACGGCACCAAGTGGGAAAGGGTGGTTTTGAGGCTGAAGGCAGCAGGAAAGCCTGCAGCCCCCAGGTCTGTGAGGCTACGCAAACGGTTCCCAAAGAGGTTTAGAACAAGGCATAGTTTTCCCTGCTGGCTTTATGAGCGTGGGACCAATCTCCAGACAGATGGCCATTTTTGTGCCTGGCACGGCGCCAAGTGGGAAAGGGTGGTTTTGAGGCTGAAGGCAGTTGGAAAGCCTGCAGCCCCCAGGTCTGTGGGGCTGCGCAAGCGTTTCCCAAAGAGCTTTAGATCAAGACATAGTTTTCCCTGCTGGCTCTTTGGGCGTGGGACCAATCTCCAGCCATATGGCCATTTTTGGGCCTGGCGCGGCGCCAAGTGGGAAAGCGTGGTTTTGAGGCTGAAGGCAGCAGGAAAGCCTGCAGCCCCCAGGTGTGTGTGGCTGCGCAAGCGGTTCCCAAAGAGCTTTAGAACAAGGCATAGTTTTCCCTGCTGGCTCTTTTGGCGTGGGACCAATCTCCGGACAGATGGCTATTTTTGGGCCTGGCGTGGCGTCAAGTGGGAAAGGGTGTTTTTGAGCCTGAAGGCAGCAGGAAAGCCTGCAGCCCCCAGGTGTGTGGGGCTACGCAAGCGTTTCCCAAAGAGCTTTAGAACAAGGCATAGTTTTCCCTGCTGGCTCTTTGGGCGTGGGACCAATCTCCAGCCATATGGCCATTTTTGTGCCTGGCGCGGCGCCAAGTGGGAAAGGGTGGTTTTGAGGCTGAAGGCAGCAGGAAAGCCTGCAGCCCCCAGGTGTGTGGGGCTACGCAAGCGGTTCCCAAAGAGCTTTAGAACAAGGCATAGTTTTCCCTGCTGGCTCTTTGGGCGTGGGACCAATCTCCAGCCATACGGGCCTTTTTGGGCCTGGCGCGGCGCCAAGTGGGAAAGGGTGGTTTTGAGGCTGAAGGCAGCAGGAAAGCCTGCAGCCCCCAGGTGTGTGTGGCTGCGCAAGCGGTTCCCAAAGAGCTTTAGAACAAGGCATAGTTTTCCCTGCTGGCTCTTTGGGCGTGGGACCAATCTCCGGACAGATGGCTATTTTTGGGCCTGGCGTGGCGTCAAGTGGGAAAGGGTGTTTTTGAGCCTGAAGGCAGCAGGAAAGCCTGCAGCCCCCAGGTCTGAGGGGCTACGCAAGCGTTTCCCAAAGAGCTTTAGAACAAGGCATAGTTTTCCCTGCTGGCTCTTTGGGCGTGGGACCAATCTCCAGACAGATGGCCATTTTTGGGCCTGGCGCGGCGCCAAGTGGGAAAGGGTGGTTTTGAGGCTGAAGGCAGCAGGAAAGCCTGCAGCCCCCAGGTGTGTGTGGCTGCGCAAGCGGTTCCCAAAGAGCTTTAGAACAAGGCATAGTTTTCCCTGCTGGCTCTTTGGGCGTGGGACCAATCTCCAGACAAATGGCCATTTTTGGGCCTGGCACGGCACCAAGTGGGAAAGGGTGGTTTTGAGGCTGAAGGCAGCAGGAAAGCCTGCAGCCCCCAGGTCTGTGAGGCTACGCAAACGGTTCCCAAAGAGGTTTAGAACAAGGCATAGTTTTCCCTGCTGGCTTTATGAGCGTGGGACCAATCTCCAGACAGATGGCCATTTTTGTGCCTGGCGCGGCGCCAAGTGGGAAAGGGTGGTTTTGAGGCTGAAGGCAGTTGGAAAGCCTGCAGCCCCCAGGTGTGTGGGGCTGCGCAAGCGTTTCCCAAAGAGCTTTAGATCAAGACATAGTTTTCCCTGCTGGCTCTTTGGGCGTGGGACCAATCTCCAGCCATATGGCCATTTTTGGGCCTGGCGCGGCGCCAAGTGGGAAAGGGTGTTTTTGAGGCTGAAGGCAGCAGGAAAGCCTGCAGCCCCCAGGTGTGTGTGGCTGCGCAAGCGGTTCCCAAAGAGCTTTAGAACAAGGCATAGTTTTCCCTGCTGGCTCTTTTGGCGTGGGACCAATCTCCGGACAGATGGCTATTTTTGGGCCTGGCGTGGCGTCAAGTGGGAAAGGGTTTTTTTGAGCCTGAAGGCAGCAGGAAAGCCTGCAGCCCCCAGGTGTGTGGGGCTACGCAAGCGTTTCCCAAAGAGCTTTAGAACAAGGCATAGTTTTCCCTGCTGGCTCTTTGGGCGTGGGACCAATCTCCAGCCATATGGCCATTTTTGTGCCTGGCGCGGCGCCAAGTGGGAAAGGGTGGTTTTGAGGCTGAAGGCAGCAGGAAAGCCTGCAGCCCCCAGGTGTGTGGGGCTACGCAAGCGTTTCCCAAAGAGCTTTAGAACAAGGCATAGTTTTCCCTGCTGGCTCTTTGGGCGTGGGACCAATCTCCAGCCATACGGGCATTTTTGGGCCTGGCGCGGCGCCAAGTGGGAAAGGGTGGTTTTGAGGCTGAAGGCAGCAGGAAAGCCTGCAGCCCCCAGGTGTGTGTGGCTGCGCAAGCGGTTCCCAAAGAGCTTTAGAACAAGGCATAGTTTTCCCTGCTGGCTCTTTGGGCGTGGGACCAATCTCCGGACAGATGGCTATTTTTGGGCCTGGCGTGGCGTCAAGTGGGAAAGGGTGTTTTTGAGCCTGAAGGCAGCAGGAAAGCCTGCAGCCCCCAGGTCTGAGGGGCTACGCAAGCGTTTCCCAAAGAGCTTTAGAACAAGGCATAGTTTTCCCTGCTGGCTCTTTGGGCGTGGGACCAATCTCCAGACAGATGGCCATTTTTGTGCCTGGCGCGGCGCCAAGTGGGAAAGGGTGGTTTTGAGGCTGAAGGCAGCAGGAAAGCCTGCAGCCCCCAGGTGTGTGGGGCTACGCAAGCGGTTCCCAAAGAGCTTTAGAACAAGGCATAGTTTTCCCTGCTGGCTCTTTGGGCGTGGGACCAATCTCCAGGGATGTGGCCATTTTTGTGCCTGGCGCGTCGCCAAGTGGGAAAGGGTGGTTTTGAGGCTGAAGGCAGCAGGAAAGCCTGCAGCCCCCAGGTGTGTGGGGCTACGCAAGCGGTTCCCAAAGAGCTTTAGAACAAGGCATAGTTTTCCCTGCTGGCTTTATGAGCGTGGGACCAATCTCCAGACAGATGGCCATTTTTGTGCCTGGCGCGGCGCCAAGTGGGAAAGGGTGGTTTTGAGGCTGAAGGCAGTTGGAAAGCCTGCAGCCCCCAGGTCTGTGGGGCTGCGCAAGCGTTTCCCAAAGAGCTTTAGATCAAGACATAGTTTTCCCTGCTGGCTCTTTGGGCGTGGGACCAATCTCCAGCCATATGGCCATTTTTGGGCCTGGCGCGGCGCCAAGTGGGAAAGGGTGGTTTTGAGGCTGAAGGCAGCAGGAAAGCCTGCAGCCCCCAGGTGTGTGTGGCTGCGCAAGCGGTTCCCAAAGAGCTTTAGAACAAGGCATAGTTTTCCCTGCTGGCTCTTTGGGCGTGGGACCAATCTCCGGACAGATGGCCATTTTTGTGCCTGGTGCGGCGCCAAGTGGGAAAGGGTGGTTTTGAGGCTGAAGGCAGCAGGAAAGCCTGCAGCCCCCAGGTCTGTTTGGCTACGCAAGCGGTTCCCAAAGAGCTTTAGAACAAGGCATAGTTTTCCCTGCTGGCTCTTTGGGCGTGGGACCAATCTCCAGACAGATGGCCATTTTGGGGCCTGGCACGGCGCCAAGTGGGAAAGGGTGGTTTTGAGGCTGAAGGCAGCAGGAAAGCCTGCAGCCCCCAGGTGTGTGGGGCTACGCAAGCGGTTCCCAAAGAGCTTTAGAACAAGGCATAGTTTTCCCTGCTGGCTCTTTGGGCGTGGGACCAATCTCCAGACAGATGGCCATTTTTGTGCCTGGCGCGGCGCCAAGTGGGAAAGGGTGGTTTTGAGGCTGAAGGCAGCAGGAAAGCTTGCAGCCCCCAGGTGTGTGGGGCTACGCAAGCGGTTCCCAAAGAGTTTTAGAACAAGGCATAATTTTCCCTGCTGGCTTTTTGGGCGTGGGACCAATCTCCAGCCATATGGCCATTTTTGTGCCTGGGGCGGCGCCAAGTGGGAAAGGGTGGTTTTGAGGCTGAAGGCGGTTGGAAAGCCTGCAGCCCCCAGGTCTGTGGGGCTACGCAAGCGGTTCCCAAAGAGCTTTAGAACAAGGCATAGATTTCCCTGCTGGCTCTTTGGGCGTGGGACCAATCTCCAGCCATATGGCCATTTTTGGGCCTGGGGTGGCGTGAAGTGGGAAAGGGTGGTTTTGAGGCTGAAGGCAGCAGGAAAGCCTGCAGCCCCCAGGTGTGTGGGGCTACGCAAGCGGTTCCCAAAGAGCTTTAGAACAAGGCATAGATTTCCCTGCTGGCTCTTTGGGCGTTGGACCAATCTCCAGCCATATGGCCATTTTTGGGCCTGGCGCGGCGCCAAGTGGGAAAGGGTGGTTTTGAGGCTGAAGGCAGTTGGAAAGCCTGCAGCCCCCAGGTCTGTGGGGCTACGCAAGCATTTCCCAAAGAGCTTTAGAACAAGGCATAGTTTTCCCTGATGGCTCTTTGGGCGTGGGACCAATCTCCAGCCATATGGCCATTTTTGGGCCTGGCGCGGCGCCAAGTGGGAAAGGGTGGTTTTGAGGCTGAAGGCAGCAGGAAAGCCTGCAGACCCCAGGTCTGTTTGGCTACGCAAGCAGTTCCCAAAGAGCTTTAAAACAAGGCATAGTTTTCCCTGCTGGCTCTTTGGGCGTGGGACCAATCTCCAGACACACGGCCATTTTTGGTCCTGGCGCGGCGCCAAGTGGGAAAGGGTGGTTTTGAGGCTGAAGGCAGCAGGAAAGCCTGCAGCCCCCAGGTCTGTGGGGCTACGCAAGCGGTTCCCAAAGAGCTTTAGAACAAGGCATAGTTTTCCCTGCTGGCTTTATGAGCGTGGGACCAATCTCCAGACAGATGGCCATTTTTGGGCCTGGCACGGCGCCAAGCGGGAAAGGGTGGTTTTGAGGCTGAAGGCGGTTGGAAAGCCTGCAGCCCCCAGGTCTGTGGGGCTACGCAAGCGGTTCCCAAAGAGCTTTAGAACAAGGCATAGATTTCCCTGCTGGCTCTTTGGGCGTGGGACCAATCTCCAGCCATATGGGCATTTTTGGGCCTGGCGTGGCGTGAAGTGGGAAAGGGTGGTTTTGAGGCTGAAGGCAGCAGGAAAGCCTGCAGCCCCCAGGTCTGTGGGGCTACGCAAGCGTTTCCAAAAGAGCTTTAGAACAAGGCATAGTTTTCCCTGCTGGCTCTTTGGGCATGGGACCAATCTCCAGACAGATGGCCATTTTTGTGCCTGGCGCGGCGCCAAGTGGGAAAGGGTGGTTTTGAGGCTGAAGGCAGCAGGAAAGCCTGCAGCCCCCAGGTCTGTTTGGCTACGCAAGCGGTTCCCAAAGAGCTTTAGAACAAGGCATAGTTTTCCCTGCTTGCTCTTTGGGCGTGGGACCAATCTCCAGGGATGTGGCCATTTTTGTGCCTGGCGCGTCGCCAAGTGGGAAAGGGTGGTTTTGAGGCTGAAGGCAGCAGGAAAGCCTGCAGCCCCCAGGTCTGTGGGGCTACGCAAGCGGTTCCCAAAGAGCTTTAGAACAAGGCATAGTTTTCCCTGCTGGCTCCTTGGGAGTGGGACCACTCTAAAGTGATGTGGCCATTTTTGTGCCTGGCGCGTCGCCAAGTGGGAAAGGGTGGTTTTGAGGCTGAAGGCAGCAGGAAAGCTTGCAGCCCCCAGTTGTGTGGGGCTACGCAAGCGGTTCCCAAAGAGCTTTAGAACAAGGCATAGTTTTCCCTGCTGGCTCTTTGGGCGTGGGACCAATCTCCAGACAAATGGCCATTTTTGTGCCTGGTGCGGCGCCTAGTGGGAAAGGGTGGTTTTGAGGCTGAAGGCAGCAGGAAAGCCTGCAGCCCCCAGGTGTGTGGGGCTACGCAAGCGGTTCCCAAAGAGCTTTAGAACAAGGCATAGTTTTCCCTGCTGGCTCTTTGGGCGTGGGACCAATCTCCAGCCATACGGGCATTTTTGGTCCTGGCGCGGCGCCAAGTGGGAAAGGGTGGTTTTGAGGCTGAAGGCAGCAGGAAAGCCTGCAGCCCCCAGGTCTGTGGGGCTACGCAAGCGGTTCCCAAAGAGCTTTAGAACAAGGCATAGTTTTCCCTGCTGGCTTTATGAGCGTGGGACCAATCTCCAGACAGATGGCCATTTTTGTGCCTGGCGCGGCACCAAGTGGGAAAGGGTGGTTTTGAGGCTGAAGGCAGTTGGAAAGCCTGCAGCCCCCAGGTCTGTGGGGCTGCGCAAGCGTTTCCCAAAGAGCTTTAGATCAAGACATAGTTTTCCCTGCTGGCTCTTTGGGCGTGGGACCAATCTCCAGACAGATGGCCATTTTTGGGCCTGGCGCGGCGCCAAGTGGGAAAGGGTGGTTTTGAGGCTGAAGGCAGCAGGAAAGCCTGCAGCCCCCAGGTGTGTGTGGCTGCGCAAGCGGTTCCCAAAGAGCTTTAGAACAAGGCATAGTTTTCCCTGCTGGCTCTTTGGGCGTGGGACCAATCTCCGGACAGATGGCTATTTTTGGGCCTGGCGTGGCGTCAAGTGGGAAAGGGTGTTTTTGAGCCTGAAGGCAGCAGGAAAGCCTGCAGCCCCCAGGTGTGTGGGGCTACGCAAGCGTTTCCCAAAGAGCTTTAGAACAAGGCATAGTTTTCCCTGCTGGCTCTTTGGGCGTGGGACCAATCTCCAGCCATATGGCCATTTTTGTGCCTGGCGCGGCGCCAAGTGGGAAAGGGTGGTTTTGAGGCTGAAGGCAGCAGGAAAGCCTGCAGCCCCCAGGTCTGTGGGGCTACGCAAGCGGTTCCCAAAGAGCTTTAGAACAAGGCATAGTTTTCCCTGCTGGCTCTTTGGGCGTGGGACCAATCTCCAGCCATACGGGCATTTTTGGGCCTGGCGCCGCGCCAAGTGGGAAAGGGTGGTTTTGAGGCTGAAGGCAGCAGGAAAGCCTGCAGCCCCCAGGTCTGTTTGGCTACGCAAGCGGTTCCCAAAGAGCTTTAGAACAAGGCATAGCTTTCCCTGCTGGCTCTTTGGGCGTGGGACCAATCTCCAGACAGATGGCCATTTTTGTGCCTGGCGCGGTGCCAAGTGGGAAAGGGTGGTTTTGAGGCTGAAGGCAGCAGGAAAGCCTGCAGCCCCCAGGTCTGTGGGGCTACGCAAGCGGTTCCCAAAGAGGTTTAGAACAAGGCATAGATTTCCCTGCTGGCTCTTTGTGCATGGGACCAATCTCCAGAGATAAGGCCATTTTTGTGCCTGGCGCGGCGCCAAGTGGGAAAGGGTGGTTTTGAGGCTGAAGGCAGCAGGAAAGCCTGCAGCCCCCAGGTCTGTGTGGCTGCGCAAGCGGTTCCCAAAGAGCTTTAGAACAAGACATAGTTTTCCCTGCTGGCTCTTTGGGCGTGGGACCAATCTCCAGCCATATGGCCATTTTTGGGCCTGGCGCGGCGCCAAGTGGGAAAGGGTGGTTTTGAGGCTGAAGGCAGCAGGAAAGCCTGCAGCCCCCAGGTCTGTGGGGCTACGCAAGCGGTTCCCAAAGAGCTTTAGAACAAGGCATAGTTTTCCCTCCTGGCTTTATGAGCGTGGGACCAATCTCCAGCCATATGGCCATTTTTGTGCCTGGCGCGGTGCCAAGTGGGAAAGGGTGGTTTTGAGGCTGAAGGCAGTTGTAAAGCCTGCAGCCCCCAGGTGTGTGGGGCTACGCAAGCGGTTCCCAAAGAGCTTTAGAACAAGGCATAGATTTCCCTGCTGGCTCTTTGGGCGTGGGACCAATCTCCAGAGATATGGGCATTTTTGTGCCTGGCGCGGCCCCAAGTGGGAAAGGGTGGTTTTGAGGCTGAAGGCAGCAGGAAAGCCTGCAGCCCCCAGGTCTGTGGGGCTACATAAGCGTTTCCCAAAGAGCTTTAGAACAAGGCATAGTTTTCCCTGCTGGCTCTTTGGGCGTGGGACCAATCTCCAGACAGATGGCCATTTTTGGGCCTGGCGCGGCGCCAAGTGGGAAAGGGTGGTTTTGAGGCTGAAGGCAGCAGGAAAGCCTGCAGCCCCCAGGTGTGTGGGGCTACGCAAGCGGTTCCCAAAGAGTTTTAGAACAAGGCATAGTTTTCCCTGCTGGCTCTTTGGGCGTGGGACCAGTCTCCAGACACACGGCCATTTCTGTGCCTGGCGCGGCGCCAAGTGGGAAAGGGTGGTTTTGAGGCTGAAGGCAGCAGGAAAGCCTGCAGCCCCCAGGTGTGTGGGGCTACGCAAGCGGTTCCCAAAGAGCTTTAGAACAAGGCATAGCTTTCCCTGCTGGCTCTTTGGGCGTGGGACCAATCTCCAGACAGATGGCCATTTTTGTGCCTGGCGCGGCGCCAAGTGGGAAAGGGTGGTTTTGAGGCTGAAGGCAGCAGGAAAGCCTGCAGCCCCCAGTTGTGTGGGGCTACGCAAGCGGTTCCCAAAGAGGTTTAGAACAAGGCATAGATTTCCCTGCTGGCTCTTTGTGCATGGGACCAATCTCCAGAGATAAGGCCATTTTTGTGCCTGGCACGGCGCCAAGTGGGAAAGGGTGGTTTTGAGGCTGAAGGCAGCAGGAAAGCCTGCAGCCCCCAGGTCTGTGTGGCTGCGCAAGCGGTTCCCAAAGAGCTTTAGAACAAGGCATAGATTTCCCTGCTGGCTCTTTGGGCGTGGGACGAATCTCCAGGGATGTGGCCATTTTTGTGCCTGGCGCGGCGCCAAGTGGGAAAGGGTGGTTTTGAGGCTGAAGGCAGCAGGAAAGCCTGCAGCCCCCAGGTCTGTGGGGCTACGCAAGCGGTTCCCAAAGAGCTTTAGAACAAGGCATAGTTTTCCCTGCTGGCTCTTTGGGCATGGGACCAATCTCCGGACAAATGGCCATTTTTGTGCCTGGCGCGGCGCCTAGTGGGAAAGGGTGGTTTTGAGGCTGAAGGCAGCAGGAAAGCCTGCAGCCCCCAGGTCTGTGGGGCTACGCAAGCGGTTCCCAAAGAGCTTTAGAACAAGGCATAGTTTTCCCTGCTGGCTCTTTGGGCATGGGACCAATCTCGAGACAAATGGCCATTTTTGTGCCTGGTGTGGCGCCTAGTGGGAAAGGGTGGTTTTGAGGCTGAAGGCAGCAGGAAAGCCTGCAGCCCCCAGGTCTGTGGGGCTACGCAAGCGTTTCCCAAAGAGCTTTAGAACAAGGCATAGTTTTCCCTGCTGGCTCTTTGGGCGTGGGACCAATCTCCAGACAAATGGCCATTTTTGGGCCTGGCACGGCACCAAGTGGGAAAGGGTGGTTTTGAGGCTGAAGGCAGCAGGAAAGCCTGCAGCCCCCAGGTGTGTGGGGCTACGCGAGAGGTTCCCAAAGAGCTTTAGAACAAGGCATAGTTTTCCCTGCTGGCTCTTTGGGCGTGGGACCAATCTCCGGACAGATGGCAATTTTTGGGCCTGGCGTGGCGTCAAGTGGGAAAGGGTGTTTTTGAGGCTGAAGGCAGCAGGAAAGCCTGCAGCCCCCAGGTCTGTGGGGCTACGCAAACGGTTCCCAAAGAGGTTTAGAACAAGGCATAGTTTTCCCTGCTGGCTCTTTGGGCGAGGGACCAATCTCCAGAGATATGGGAATTTTTGTGCCTGGCGCGGCGCCAAGTGGGAAAGGGTGGTTTTGAGGCTGAAGGCAGCAGGAAAGCCTGCAGCCCCCAGGTCTGTGGGGCTGCGCAAGCGTTTCCCATAGAGCTTTAGAACAAGACATAGTTTTCCCTGCTGGCTCTTTGGGCGTGGGACCAATCTCCAGCCATATGGCCATTTTTGGGCCTGGCGCGGCGCCAAGTGGGAAAGGGTGTTTTTGAGGCTGAAGGCAGCAGGAAAGCCTGCAGCCCCCAGGTCTGTGGGGCTACGCAAGCGGTTCCCAAAGAGCTTTAGAACAAGGCATATTTTTCCCTGCTGGCTCTTTGGGCGTGGGACCAATCTCCAGCCATATGGCCATTTTTGTGCCTGGCGCGGCGCCAAGTGGGAAAGGGTGGTTTTGAGGCTGAAGGCAGTTGTAAAGCCTGCAGCCCCCAGGTCTGTGGGGCTACGCAAGCGGTTCCCAAAGAGCTTTAGAACAAGGCATAGATTTCCCTGCTGGCTCTTTGGGCGTGGGACCAATCTCCAGCCATATGGCCATTTTTGGGCCTGGCGCGGCGCCAAGTGGGAAAGGGTGGTTTTGAGGCTGAAGGCAGCAGGAAAGCCTGCAGCCCCCAGGTTGTTTGGCTACGCAAGCGGTTCCCAAAGAGCTTTAGAACAAGGCATAGTTTTCCCTGCTGGCTCTTTTTTTGCATGGGACCAATCTCCAGACAAATGGCCATTTTTGTGCCTGGCGCGTCGCCAAGTGGGAAAGGGTGGTTTTGAGGCTGAAGGCAGCAGGAAAGCCTGCAGCCCCCAGGTGTGTGGGGCTACGCAAGCGGTTCCCAAAGAGCTTTAGAACAAGGCATAGTTTTCCCTGCTGGCTCTTTGGGCGAGGGACCAATCTCCAGAGATATGGGCATTTTTGTGCCTGGCGCGGCGCCAAGTGGGAAAGTGTGGTTTTGAGGCTGAAGGCAGCAGGAAAGCCTGCAGCCCCCAGGTGTGTGGGGCTACGCAAGCGGTTCCCAAAGAGCTTTAGAACAAGGCATAGTTTTCCCTGCTGGCTCTTTGGGCATGGGACCAATCTCCAGACACATGGCCATTTTTGGGCCTGGTGTGGCGCCAAGTGGGAAAGGGTGTTTTTGAGGCTGAAGGCAGCAGGAAAGCCTGCAGCCCCCAGGTCTGTGGGGCTACGCAAGCGGTTCCCAAAGAGCTTTAGAACAAGGCATAGTTTTCCCTGCTGGCTCTTTGGGCGTGGGACCAATCTCCAGACAGATGGTCATTTTTGTGCCTGGCGCGGCGCCAAGTGGGAAAGGGTGGTTTTGAGGCTGAAGGCAGCAGGAAAGCCTGCAGCCCCCAGGTCTGTGGGGCTACGCAAGCGTTTCCCAAAGAGCTTTAGAACAAGGCATAGTTTTCCCTGCTGGCTCTTTGGGCGTGGGACCAATCTCCAGAGATATGGGCATTTTTGTGCCTGGCGCGGCGCCAAGTGGGAAAGTGTGGTTTTGAGGCTGAAGGCAGCAGGAAAGCCTGCAGCCCCCAGGTCTGTGGGGCTACGCAAGCGGTTCCCAAAGAGCTTTAGAACAAGGCATAGTTTTCCCTGCTGGCTCTTTGGGCGTGGGACCAATCTCCAGACAGATGGCCATTTTTGGTCCTGGCGCGGCGCCAAGTGGGAAAGGGTGGTTTTGAGGCTGAAGGCAGCAGGAAAGCCTGCAGCCCCCAGGTCTGTGGGGCTACGCAAGCGTTTCCCAAAGAGCTTTAGAACAAGGCATAGTTTTCCCTGCTGGCTCTTTGGGCGTGGGACCAATCTCCAGACAGATGGCCATTTTTGTGCCTGGCGCGGCGCCAAGTGGGAAAGGGTGGTTTTGAGGCTGAAGGCAGCAGGAAAGCCTGCAGCCCCCAGGTGTGTGGGGCTACGCAAGCGGTTCCCAAAGAGCTTTAGAACAAGGCATAGTTTTCCCTGCTGGCTCTTTGGGCGAGGGACCAATCTCCAGAGATATGGGCATTTTTGTGCCTGGCGCGGCGCCAAGTGGGAAAGTGTGGTTTTGAGGCTGAAGGCAGCAGGAAAGCCTGCAGCCCCCAGGTCTGTGGGGCTACGCAAGCGGTTCCCAAAGAGCTTTAGAACAAGGCATAGTTTTCCCTGCTGGCTCTTTGGGCATGGGACCAATCTCCAGACACATGGCCATTTTTGGGCCTGGTGTGGCGCCAAGTGGGAAAGGGTGTTTTTGAGGCTGAAGGCAGCAGGAAAGCCTGCAGCCCCCAGGTCTGTGGGGCTACGCAAGCGGTTCCCAAAGAGCTTTAGAACAAGGCATAGTTTTCCCTGCTGGCTCTTTGGGCGTGGGACCAATCTCCAGCCATATGGTCATTTTTGTGCCTGGCGCGGCGCCAAGTGGGAAAGGGTGGTTTTGAGGCTGAAGGCAGCAGGAAAGCCTGCAGCCCCCAGGTGTGTGGGGCTACGCAAGCGTTTCCCAAAGAGCTTTAGAACAAGGCATAGTTTTCCCTGCTGGCTCTTTGGGCGTGGGACCAATCTCCAGAGATATGGGCATTTTTGTGCCTGGCGCGGCGCCAAGTGGGAAAGTGTGGTTTTGAGGCTGAAGGCAGCAGGAAAGCCTGCAGCCCCCAGGTCTGTGGGGCTACGCAAGCGGTTCCCAAAGAGCTTTAGAACAAGGCATAGTTTTCCCTGCTGGCTCTTTGGGCGTGGGACCAATCTCCAGACAGATGGCCATTTTTGGTCCTGGCGCGGCGCCAAGTGGGAAAGGGTGGTTTTGAGGCTGAAGGCAGCAGGAAAGCTTGCAGCCCCCAGGTGTGTGGGGCTAAGCAAGCGGTTCCCAAAGAGCTTTAGAACAAGGCATAGATTTCCCTGCTGGCTCTTTGGGAGTGGGACCAATCTCCAGACAGATGGCCATTTTTGGGTCTGGCGCGGCGCCAAGTGGGAAAGGGTGGTTTTGAGGCTGAAGGCAGCAGGAAAGCCTGCAGCCCCCAGGTGTGTGGGGCTACGCAAGCGGTTCCGAAAGAGCTTCAGAACAAGGCATAGTTTTCCCTGCTGGCTCTTTGGGCGTGGGACCAATCTCCAGACACATGGCCATTTTTGTGCCTGGCGCGGCGCCAAGTGGGAAAGGGTGGTTTTGAGGCTGAAGGCAGCAGGAAAGCCTGCAGCCCCCAGGTCTGTGGGGCTACGCAAGCGGTTCCCAAAGAGCTTTAGAACAAGACATAGTTTTCCCTGCTGGCTTTATGAGCGTGGGACCAATCTCCAGACAGATGGCCATTTTTGTGCCTGGCGCGGCGCCAAGTGGGAAAGGGTGGTTTTGAGGCTGAAGACAGCAGGAAAGCCTGCAGCCCCCAGGTCTGTGGGGCTACGCAAGCATTTCCCAAAGAGCTTTAGAACAAGGCATAGATTTCCCTGCTGGCTCTTTGGGCGTGGGACCAATCTCCAGACAGATGGCCATTTTTGGGCCTGGCGCGGCGCTAAGTGAGAAAGTGTGGTTTTGAGGCTGAAGGCAGCAGGAAAGCCTGCAGCCCCCAGGTGTGTGGGGCTATGCAAGCGGTTCCCAAAGAGCTTTAGAACAAGGCATAGTTTTCCCTGCTGGCTCTTTGGGAGTGGGACCACCCTAAAGTGATGTGGCCATTTTTGTGCCTGGCGCGGCGCCAAGTGGGAAAGGGTGGTTTTGAGGCTGAAGGCAGCAGGAAAGCTTGCAGCCCCCAGTTGTGTGGGGCTACGCAAGCGGTTCCCAAAGAGCTTTAGAACAAGGCATAGTTTTCCCTGCTGGCTCTTTGGGCATGGGACCAATCTCCAGACAGATGGCCATTTTTGTGCCTGGCGCGGCGCCAAGTGGGAAAGGGTGGTTTTGAGGCTGAAGGCAGCAGGAAAGCCTGCAGCCCCCAGGTGTGTGGGGCTACGCAAGCGGTTCCCAAAGAGCTTTAGAACAAGGCATAGTTTTCCCTGCTGGCTGTTTGGGCGTGGGACCAATCTCCAGACAAATGGCCATTTTTGGGCCTCGCACGGCACCAAGTGGGAAAGGGTGGTTTTGAGGCTGAAGGCAGCAGGAAAGCCTGCAGCCCCCAGGTCTGTGGGGCTACGCAAACGGTTCCCAAAGAGGTTTAGAACAAGGCATAGTTTTCCCTGCTGGCTTTATGAGCGTGGGAGCAATCTCCAGCCATACGGGCATTTTTGGGCCTGGCGCCGCGCCAAGTGGGAAAGGGTGGTTTTGAGGCTGAAGGCAGCAGGAAAGCCTGCAGCCCCCAGGTGTGTGGGGCTACGCAAGCGGTTCCCAAAGAGCTTTAGAACAAGGCATAGTTTTCCCTGCTGGCTCTTTGGGCGTGGGACCAATCTCCAGCCATATGGCCATTTTTGGGCCTGGCGCGGCGCCAAGTGGGAAAGGGTGGTTTTGAGCCTGAAGGCAGCAGGAAAGCCTGCAGCCCCCAGGTCTGTGGGGCTACGCAAGCGGTTCCCAAAGAGCTTTAGAACAAGACATAGTTTTCCCTGCTGGCTTTATGAGCGTGGGACCAATCTCCAGACAGATGGCCATTTTTGTGCCTGGCGCGGCGCCAAGTGGGAAAGGGTGGTTTTGAGGCTGAAGGCAGCAGGAAAGCCTGCAGCCCCCAGGTCTGTGGGGCTACGCAAGCATTTCCCAAAGAGCTTTAGAACAAGGCATAGATTTCCCTGCTGGCTCTTTGGGCGTGGGACCAATCTCCAGAGATATGGGCATTTTTGTGCCTGGCGCGGCGCTAAGTGAGAAAGTGTGGTTTTGAGGCTGAAGGCAGCAGGAAAGCCTGCAGCCCCCAGGTCTGTGGGGCTGCGCAAGCGTTTCCCAAAGAGCTTTAGAACAAGACATAGTTTTCCCCGATGGCTCTTTGGGCGTGGGACCAATCTCCAGCCGTATGGCCATTTTTGGTCCTGGCGCGGCGCCAAGTGGGAAAGGGTGGTTTTGAGGCTGAAGGCAGCAGGAAAGCCTGCAGACCCCAGGTCTGTTTGGCTACGCAAGCAGTTCCCAAAGAGGTTTAGAACAAGGCATAGTTTTCCCTGCTGGCTCTTTGGGCGTGGGACCAATCTCCAGACACACGGCCATTTTTGTGCCTGGCGCGGCGCCAAGTGGGAAAGGGTGGTTTTGAGGCTGAAGGCAGCAGGAAAGCCTGCAGCCCCCAGGTCTGTGGGGCTACGCAAGCGGTTCCCAAAGAGCTTTAGAACAAGGCATAGTTTTCCCTGCTGGCTCTTTGGGCGTGGGACCAATCTCCAGGGATGTGGCCATTTTTGTGCCTGGCGCGTCGCCAAGTGGGAAAGGGTGGTTTTGAGGCTGAAGGCAGCAGGAAAGCCTGCAGCCCCCAGGTGTGTGGGGCTACGCAAGCGGTTCCCAAAGAGCTTTAGAACAAGGCATAGTTTTCCCTGCTGGCTCTTTGGGAGTGGGACCACTCTAAAGTGATGTGGCCATTTTTGTGCCTGGCGCGGCGCCAAGTGGGAAAGGGTGGTTTTGAGGCTGAAGGCAGCAGGAAAGCCTGCAGCCCCCAGGTCTGTGGGGCTACGCAAGCGGTTCCCAAAGAGCTTTAGAACAAGGCATAGTTTTCCCTGCTGGCTCTTTGGGCGTGGGACCAATCTCCAGACAAATGGCCATTTTTGGGCCTCGCACGGCACCAAGTGGGAAAGGGTGGTTTTGAGGCTGAAGGCAGCAGGAAAGCCTGCAGCCCCCAGGTCTGTGGGGCTACGCAAACGGTTCCCAAAGAGGTTTAGAACAAGGCATAGTTTTCCCTGCTGGCTTTATGAGCGTGGGAGCAATCTCCAGCCATACGGGCATTTTTGGGCCTGGCGCCGCGCCAAGTGGGAAAGGGTGGTTTTGAGGCTGAAGGCAGCAGGAAAGCCTGCAGCCCCCAGGTGTGTGGGGCTACGCAAGCGGTTCCCAAAGAGCTTTAGAACAAGGCATAGTTTTCCCTGCTGGCTCTTTGGGCGTGGGACCAATCTCCGGACAGATGGCAATTTTTGGGCCTGGCGTGGCGTCAAGTGGGAAAGGGTGTTTTTGAGCCTGAAGGCAGCAGGAAAGCATGCAGCCCCCAGGTCTGTGGGGCTACGGAAGTGTTTCCCAAAGAGCTATAGAATAAGACATAGTTTTCCCTGCTGGCTCTTTGGGCGTGGGACCAATCTCCAGCCATATGGCCATTTTTGGGCCTGGCGCGGCGCCAAGTGGGAAAGGGTGGTTTTGAGGCTGAAGGCAGCAGGAAAGCCTGCAGCCCCCAGGTCTGTGGGGCTACGCAAGCGGTTCCCAAAGAGCTTTAGAACAAGGCATAATTTTCCCTCCTGGCTTTATGAGCGTGGGACCAATCTCCAGCCATACGGCCATTTTTGTGCCTGGCGCAGCGCCAAGTGGGAAAGGGTGGTTTTGAGGCTGAAGGGAGTTGTAAAGCCTGCAGCCCCCAGGTCTGTGGGGCTACGCAAGCGTTTCCCAAAGAGCTTTAGAACAAGGCATAGATTTCCCTGCTGGCTCTTTGGGCGCGGGACCAATCTCCAGAGATATGGGTATTTTTGGGCCTGGCACGGCACCAAGTGGGAAAGGGTGGTTTTGAGGCTGAAGGCAGCAGGAAAGCCTGCAGCCCCCAGGTCTGTGGGGCTACATAAGCGTTTCCCAAAGAGCTTTAGAACAAGGCATAGATTTCCCTGCTGGCTCTTTGGGCGTGGGACCAATCTCCAGACAGATGGCCATTTTTGGGCCTGACGCGGCGCCAAGTGGGAAAGGGTGGTTTTGAGGCTGAAGGCAGCAGGAAAGCCTGCAGCCCCCAGGTCTGTTTGGCTACGCAAGCGGTTCCCAAAGAGCTTTAGAACAAGGCATAGTTTTCCCTGCTGGCTCTTTGGGCATGGGACCAATCTCCAGACAAATGGCCATTTTTGTGCCTGGTGCGGCGCCTAGTGGGAAAGGGTGGTTTTGAGGCTGAAGGCAGCAGGAAAGCCTGCAGCCCCCAGGTGTGTGGGGCTACGCAAGCGGTTCCCAAAGAGCTTTAGAACAAGGCATAGTTTTCCCTGCTGGCTCTTTGGGCGAGGGACCAATCTCCAGAGATATGGGCATTTTTGTGCCTGGCGCGGCGCCAAGTGGGAAAGGGTGGTTTTGAGGCTGAAGGCAGCAGGAAAGCCTGCAGCCCCCAGGTGTGTGGGGCTACGCAAGCGGTTCCCAAAGAGCTTTAGAACAAGGCATAGTTTTCCCTGCTGGCTCTTTGGGCATGGGACCAATCTCCAGACACATGGCCATTTTTGGGCCTGGTGTGGCGCCAAGTGGGAAAGGGTGGTTTTGAGCCTGAAGGCAGCAGGAAAGCCTGCAGCCCCCAGGTGTGTGGGGCTACGCAAGCGTTTCCCAAAGAGCTTTAGAACAAGGCATAGTTTTCCCTGCTGGCTCTTTGGGCGTGGGACCAATCTCCAGCCATATGGCCATTTTTGTGCCTGGCGCGGCGCCAAGTGGGAAAGTGTGGTTTTGAGGCTGAAGGCAGCAGGAAAGCCTGCAGCCCCCAGGTCTGTGGGGCTACGCAAGCGGTTCCCAAAGAGCTTTAGAACAAGGCATAGTTTTCCCTGCTGGCTCTTTGGGCGTGGGACCAATCTCCAGACAGATGGCCATTTTTGGTCCTGGCGCGGCGCCAAGTGGGAAAGGGTGGTTTTGAGGCTGAAGGCAGCAGGAAAGCTTGCAGCCCCCAGGTGTGTGGGGCTACGCAAGCGGTTCCCAAAGAGTTTTAGAACAAGGCATAGTTTTCCCTGCTGGCTTTATGAGCGTGGGACCAATCTCCAGACAGATGGCCATTTTTGTGCCTGGCACGGCGCCAAGCGGGAAAGGGTGGTTTTGAGGCTGAAGGCGGTTGGAAAGCCTGCAGCCCCCAGGTGTGTGGGGCTACGCAAGCGGTTCCCAAAGAGCTTTAGAACAAGGCATAGATTTCCCTGCTGGCTCTTTGGGAGTGGGACCAATCTCCAGACAGATGGCCATTTTTGGGTCTGGCGCGGTGCCAAGTGGGAAAGGGTGGTTTTGAGGCTGAAGGCAGCAGGAAAGCCTGCAGCCCCCAGGTTGTTTGGCTACGCAAGCGGTTCCCAAAGAGCTTTAGAACAAGGCATAGTTTTCCCTGCTGGCTCTTTTTTTGCATGGGACCAATCTCCAGACAAATGGCCATTTTTGTGCCTGGCGCGTCGCCAAGTGGGAAAGGGTGGTTTTGAGGCTGAAGGCAGCAGGAAAGCCTGCAGCCCCCAGGTGTGTGGGGCTACGCAAGCGGTTCCCAAAGAGCTTTAGAACAAGGCATAGTTTTCCCTGCTGGCTCTTTGGGCGAGGGACCAATCTCCAGAGATATGGGCATTTTTGTGCCTGGCGCGGCGCCAAGTGGGAAAGTGTGGTTTTGAGGCTGAAGGCAGCAGGAAAGCCTGCAGCCCCCAGGTGTGTGGGGCTACGCAAGCGGTTCCCAAAGAGCTTTAGAACAAGGCATAGTTTTCCCTGCTGGCTCTTTGGGCATGGGACCAATCTCCAGACACATGGCCATTTTTGGGCCTGGTGTGGCGCCAAGTGGGAAAGGGTGTTTTTGAGGCTGAAGGCAGCAGGAAAGCCTGCAGCCCTCAGGTCTGTGGGGCTACGCAAGCGGTTCCCAAAGAGCTTTAGAACAAGGCATAGTTTTCCCTGCTGGCTCTTTGGGCGTGGGACCAATCTCCAGACAGATGGTCATTTTTGTGCCTGGCGCGGCGCCAAGTGGGAAAGGGTGGTTTTGAGGCTGAAGGCAGCAGGAAAGCCTGCAGCCCCCAGGTCTGTGGGGCTACGCAAGCGTTTCCCAAAGAGCTTTAGAACAAGGCATAGTTTTCCCTGCTGGCTCTTTGGGCGTGGGACCAATCTCCAGAGATATGGGCATTTTTGTGCCTGGCGCGGCGCCAAGTGGGAAAGTGTGGTTTTGAGGCTGAAGGCAGCAGGAAAGCCTGCAGCCCCCAGGTCTGTGGGGCTACGCAAGCGGTTCCCAAAGAGCTTTAGAACAAGGCATAGTTTTCCCTGCTGGCTCTTTGGGCGTGGGACCAATCTCCAGACAGATGGCCATTTTTGGTCCTGGCGCGGCGCCAAGTGGGAAAGGGTGGTTTTGAGGCTGAAGGCAGCAGGAAAGCCTGCAGCCCCCAGGTCTGTGGGGCTACGCAAGCGTTTCCCAAAGAGCTTTAGAACAAGGCATAGTTTTCCCTGCTGGCTCTTTGGGCGTGGGACCAATCTCCAGACAGATGGCCATTTTTGTGCCTGGCGCGGCGCCAAGTGGGAAAGGGTGGTTTTGAGGCTGAAGGCAGCAGGAAAGCCTGCAGCCCCCAGGTGTGTGGGGCTACGCAAGCGGTTCCCAAAGAGCTTTAGAACAAGGCATAGTTTTCCCTGCTGGCTCTTTGGGCGAGGGACCAATCTCCAGAGATATGGGCATTTTTGTGCCTGGCGCGGCGCCAAGTGGGAAAGTGTGGTTTTGAGGCTGAAGGCAGCAGGAAAGCCTGCAGCCCCCAGGTCTGTGGGGCTACGCAAGCGGTTCCCAAAGAGCTTTAGAACAAGGCATAGTTTTCCCTGCTGGCTCTTTGGGCATGGGACCAATCTCCAGACACATGGCCATTTTTGGGCCTGGTGTGGCGCCAAGTGGGAAAGGGTGTTTTTGAGGCTGAAGGCAGCAGGAAAGCCTGCAGCCCCCAGGTCTGTGGGGCTACGCAAGCGGTTCCCAAAGAGCTTTAGAACAAGGCATAGTTTTCCCTGCTGGCTCTTTGGGCGTGGGACCAATCTCCAGCCATATGGTCATTTTTGTGCCTGGCGCGGCGCCAAGTGGGAAAGGGTGGTTTTGAGGCTGAAGGCAGCAGGAAAGCCTGCAGCCCCCAGGTGTGTGGGGCTACGCAAGCGTTTCCCAAAGAGCTTTAGAACAAGGCATAGTTTTCCCTGCTGGCTCTTTGGGCGTGGGACCAATCTCCAGAGATATGGGCATTTTTGTGCCTGGCGCGGCGCCAAGTGGGAAAGTGTGGTTTTGAGGCTGAAGGCAGCAGGAAAGCCTGCAGCCCCCAGGTCTGTGGGGCTACGCAAGCGGTTCCCAAAGAGCTTTAGAACAAGGCATAGTTTTCCCTGCTGGCTCTTTGGGGCGTGGGACCAATCTCCAGACAGATGGCCATTTTTGGTCCTGGCGCGGCGCCAAGTGGGAAAGGGTGGTTTTGAGGCTGAAGGCAGCAGGAAAGCTTGCAGCCCCCAGGTGTGTGGGGCTAAGCAAGCGGTTCCCCAAAGAGCTTTAGAACAAGGCATAGATTTCCCTGCTGGCTCTTTGGGAGTGGGACCAATCTCCAGACAGATGGCCATTTTTGGGTCTGGCGCGGCGCCAAGTGGGAAAGGGTGGTTTTGAGGCTGAAGGCAGCAGGAAAGCCTGCAGCCCCCCAGGTGTGTGGGGCTACGCAAGCGGTTCCGAAAGAGCTTCAGAACAAGGCATAGTTTTCCCTGCTGGCTCTTTGGGCGTGGGACCAATCTCCAGACACATGGCCATTTTTGTGCCTGGCGCGGCGCCAAGTGGGAAAGGGTGGTTTTGAGGCTGAAGGCAGCAGGAAAGCCTGCAGCCCCCAGGTCTGTGGGGCTACGCAAGCGGTTCCCAAAGAGCTTTAGAACAAGACATAGTTTTCCCTGCTGGCTTTATGAGCGTGGGACCAATCTCCAGACAGATGGCCATTTTTGTGCCTGGCGCGGCGCCAAGTGGGAAAGGGTGGTTTTGAGGCTGAAGGCAGCAGGAAAGCCTGCAGCCCCCAGGTCTGTGGGGCTACGCAAGCATTTCCCAAAGAGCTTTAGAACAAGGCATAGATTTCCCTGCTGGCTCTTTGGGCGTGGGACCAATCTCCAGACAGATGGCCATTTTTGGGCCTGGCGCGGCGCTAAGTGAGAAAGTGTGGTTTTGAGGCTGAAGGCAGCAGGAAAGCCTGCAGCCCCCAGGTGTGTGGGGCTATGCAAGCGGTTCCCAAAGAGCTT